>NW_021703768.1:105010231-105150405 GCF_005190385.1 Monodon monoceros | reverse complement strand
TATATCTTAAAAAATATTTTCTAAGTCAACATTTTTTTTTTTTTTTTGCGGTACGCGGGCCTCTCACTGTTGTGGCCTCTCCCGTTGCGGAGCACAGGCTCCGGACACGCAGTCTCAGCAGCCATGGCCCACGGGCCCAGCCGCTCCGCGGCATGTGGGATCTTCCCGGACCGGGGCACGAACCCGTGTCCCCTGCATTGGCAGGTGGACTCTCAACCACTGTGCCACCAGGGAAGCCCCTCTAAGTCAGCATTTTAAAGGCTATGTCAGGAAGATCTTCAAGATGGCAGAGGAGTAAGACATGGAGATCACCTTCCTCCCCACAAATACATCAGAAATACATCTACATGTGGAACAACTCCTACAGAACACCTACTGAAAACTGGCAGAAGACCTCAGACTTCCCAAAAGGCAAGAAACTCCCCACATACTTGGGTAGGGCAAAAGAAAACAGAAAAAACAGAGACAAAAGAATAGGGACGGGACCTGCACCTCTGGGAGGGAGCTGTGAAGGGGGAAAAGTTTCCACACACTAGGAAGCCCCTTCACTGGGGGAGTCAGGGGGGTGGGTCGGGGGAAAGCTTTGGAGCCACGGAGGAGAGCTCAGCAACAGTGGTGCAGAGGGGAAAGTGGAGAGATTCCCACACAGAGGATCAGGGCCGACCAGCACTCACCAGCCTGAGAGGCTTGTCTGCTCACCCGCCGGGGCAGGCGGGAGCTGAGGCTAGGGCTTCGGAGGTCAGATCCCAGGGAGAGGACTGAGGTTGGCTGCATGAACACAGCCTGAAGGGGGCTAGTGCACCACAGCTAGCCAGGAGGGAGTCTGGGGAAAAGGCTGGACCTGCCTAAGGGGCAAGGGACCATTGTTTCGGGATGCATGAGGAGAGGGGATTCAGGGCACCACCTAAATGAGCTCCAGAGATGGGCGCAAGCCACGGCTATCAGCGTGGACACCACAGATGGGCATGAAATGCTAAGGCTGCTGCTGTAGCCACCAAGAAGCCTGTGTGCAAGTGCAGGTCACTATCCACACCTCCCCTCCCGAGAGCCTGTGCAGCCCGCCACTGCCAGGGTCCCGAGATCCAGGGACAGCTTCCGTGGGAGAACACATGGCACGCCTCAGGCTGTTGCAATGTCATGCTGGCCTCTGCTGCTGCAGGCTCGCCCCGCATCCGTACCCCTCCCTCCCCCCGGCCTGAGTGACCCAGAGCCCCCAAATCAGCCGCTACTTTAACCCTGTCCTGTCTGAGCAAAGAACAGATGCCCTCAGGAGACCTACATGCAGAGGCAGGGCCAACTCCAAAGCTGAACCCCAGGAGCTGTGCGAACAAAGAGAAAGGGAAATTTCCCCCAGAAGCGTCATGAGCAGTGGATTAAATCTCCACAATCAACTTGTTGTACCCTGCAACTTGGAATACCTGAATAGACAACGAATCATCCAAAATTGAGGCGGTGGACATCAGGAGCAACTGTAGACTTCGGGTTTGCTTTTTGCATCTAATTTTTTTTCTGGTTTTACGTTTATCTTAGTTTACTATTTAGACCTTATTATCATTGGTAGATTTGTTTATTGATTTGGTTGCTCTCTTCCTTTTTTTATGTATATATAGATATATACAATTATTACCTTCTTCTCTTTTTCTGACTGTGTATGTGTATGCTTCTTTGTGAGATTTTGTACAGCTCTGCTTTTACCATTTGTCCTAGGGTTGTATCTGTTTTTTCTGTTTTTTGTTTTTTTATTAGTATAGTTTTTAACGCTTGTTATTATTAGTGGATTTGTTTTTTGGTTTGGTTGCTCTCTTCTTTCTTTCTATTTTTTTATTACTTTTAAATTTTGTTTTATTTTTAATAAATTTTTATTTTAATAACTATTTTATTTTTTCTTTCTTTTTTGAATTTTATTTTATTTTATTTTTATACAGCAGGTTCTTCTTAGTTATCCATTTTATACATATTAGTGTATATATGTCAATCCCAATCTCCCAGTTCATCATACCACCACCACCACCCCCTGCCACTTTCTCTTTCTTTCTTTTTTTCTCCCTTTCCCTCTGAGCCATGTGGCTGACAGGGTCTTGGTGCTCCAGCCAGGTGTCAGGCCTTTGCCTCTAAGGTGGGAGAGCCAAGTTCAGGACATTGGTCCACCAAAGACCTCCCGGCTCCACATAATATCAAACAGCAAAAGCTCTCCCAGAGATCACCATCTCAACGCTAAGACCCAGCTCCACTCAACGACCAGCAAGCTCCAGTGATGGACACCCTAAGCCAAACAACTAGCAAGATAGGAACACAACCCCACCCATTAGCAGAGAGGCTGCCTAAAATCAGAAGTTCAGAGATACCCCAAAACACACCACTGGATATGGTCCTGCCCACCAGAAAGACAAAATCCAGCCTCATCCACCAGAATACAGGCACTAATCCCCTCCACCAGGAAGCCTACACAACCCACTGAACCAACTTTAGCCACTGGGAGCAGACACCAAAAACAACGGGAACTATGAGCCTGCAGCCTGCGAAAAGGAGACCCCAAACACAGTGAGTTAAGCAAAATGAGAAGACAGAAATACATAGCAGATGAAGGAGCAAGGTGAAAACCCACCAGACCTAAGAAATGAAGAGGAAATAGGCAGTCTACCTGAAAAAGAATTCAGACGAATGATAGTAAAGATGGTCCAAAATCTTAGAAATAAAATGGAGAAAACACAAAAAATGTTTAACAAAGACCTAGAAAAACTAAAGAGCAAAACAAACAATGATGAACAACACAATAAATGAAATTAAAAATTCCCTAGAAGGAATCAATAGCAGAATAACTGACGCAGAAGGACGGATAAGGGACCTGAAAGATAAAATAGTGGAAATAACTACCACAGAGCAGAATAAAGAAAAAACAGTGAAAAGAATTGAAGACGGTCTTAGAGACCTCTGGGACAACTAAACGCACCAACATTCGAATTACAGGGGTCCCAGTGAGAAGAGAAAAAGAAAGGGACTGAGAAAATATTTGAAGAGATTATAGTTGAAAACTTCCCTAACATGGGAAAGGAAATAGTGAATCAAGTCCAGGAAGTGCAGAGAGTCCCATACAGGATAAATCCAAGGAGAAACACGCCAAGACACATATTAATCAAATTATCAAAAATTAAATACCAAGAAAACACATTAAAAGCAGCAAGGGGAAAGCAACAAATAACATACAAGGGAATCCCCATAAGGTTAACAGCTGATCTTTCAGCAGAAACTCTGCAAGCCAGAAGGGAGTAGCAGGACATATTTAAAGAGATGAAAGGGGAAAACCTACAACCAACATTACTCTACCCAGGAAGGATCTCATTCAGATTCGACAGAGAAATTAAAATCTTTACAGACAAGCAAAAGCTAAGAGAATTCAGCACCACCAAACCAGCTTTACAGCAAATGCTAAAGGAACTACTCTAGGCAGGAAATACAAGAGAAGGAAAAGACCTACAATAACAAACCCAAAACAATTAACAAAATGGTAATAGGAACATACATATCAATAATTACTTTAAATGTAAATAGATTAAATGCTCCAACCAGGGCTTCCCCGGTGGTGCAGTGGTTGAGAGTCCGCCTGCCGATGCAGGGGACACGGGTTCATGCCCCGGTCCGGGAAGATCCCACATGCCACGGAGCGGCTAGGCCCGTGAGCCATGGCCGCTGAGCCTGCACGTCCAGAGCCTGTGCTCCGAAACGGGAAAGGCCACAACAGTGAGAGGCCTGTGTACCACAAAAAAACAAACAAACAAACAAAAAAAAGCTCCAACCAAAAGACATAGACTAGCTGAATGGATACAAAAACAAGACCTGTATATACGCTGTCTACAAGAGACCCACTTCAGACCTAGTGACACATGCAGACTGAAAGTGAGGTGATGGAAAAAGATATTCCATGCAAATGGAAATCAAAAGAAAGCTGGAGTAGCAATTCCCATATCAGACAAATTAGACTTTAAAAAGAGACAAAGAAGGATACTACATAATGATCAAGGGATCGATCCAAGAAGAAGATATAACAATTGTAAATATTTATGCACTCAACATAGGAGCACCTCAGTACATAAGGCAAATGCTAACAGTCATAAAAGGGGAAATCAACAATAACACCATCATAGTAGGGGACTTCAACACCCCACTTTCACCAATGGACAGATCATCCAAAATGAAAATAAATAAGGAAACACAAGCTTTAAATGATACATTAAACAAGATGGACTTAACTGATATTTATAGGACATGCCATCCAAAAACAACAGAATATATTTTCTTCTCAAGTGCTCACAGAACATTCTCCAGGATATATCATATCTTGGGTCACAAATCAAGCCTTGGTAAATTTAAGAAAATTGAAATCATATCAACTATCTTTTCCGACCACAACGTTATGAGACTAGATATCAATTACAGGAAAAAAATCTGTAAAAAATACAAACACATGGAGGCTAAACAATACACTACTACCTAACCAAGAGATCACTGAAGAAATCAAAGAGGAAATCAAAAAATACCTATAAACGAATGACAATGAAAACACAACGACCCAAAACCTATGGGATGCAGCCAAAGCAGTTCTAAGAGGGAAGTTTATAGCAATACAATCCTACCTCAAGAAACAACAAACATCTCAAATACACAACCTAACCTTACATCTAAAGCAATTAGAGAAAGAACAAAAAACCCCCAAAGTTAGCAGAAGGAAAGAAATCATAAAGATCAGATCAGAAATAAATGAAAAAGAAATGAAGGACACAATAGCAAAGATCAATAAAACTAAAGCTGGTTCTCTGAGAAGATAAACAAAATTGATAAACCATTAGCCAGACTCATGAAGAAAAATAGGGAGAAGACTCAAATCAATACAATTAGAAATGAAAAAGGAGAAGTAACAATTGACACTGCAGAAATACAAAGGATCATGAGAGATTACTACAAGCAACTGTATGCCAATAAAATGGACAACCTGGAAGAAATGGACAAATTCTTAGAAAAGCACAACCTTCCGAGACTGAACCAGGAAGAAATAGAAAAATTTAAATAGACCAATCACAGGCACTGAAATTGAGACTGTGATTTAAAATCTTCCAACAAACAAAAGCCCAGGACCAGATAGCTTCACAGGCAAGTTCTACCAAACATGTAGAGAAGAGCTAACACCTATTCGTCTCAAACTCTTCCAAAACATAGCAGAGGGAGGAACACTCCCAAATTCATTCTATGAGGCCACCTTCACCCTAAGACCAAAACCAGACAAAGATGTCACAAAGAAAGAAAACTACAGGCCAATATCACTGATGAACATAGATGCAAAAATCCTCAACAAAATACTAGCAAACAGAATCCAACAGCACATTAAAAGGATCATACAGCATGATCAAGTGTGGTTTACCCAAGGAATGCAAGGATTCTTCAATATACGCAAATCAATCGATGTGATATACCATATTAACAAACTGAAGGAGAAAAACCATATGGTCATCTCAATAGATGCAGAGAAAGCTTTCAACAAAATTCGACACCCATTTATGATAAAAACCCTCCAAAAAGTAGGCATAGAGGGAACTTACCTCAACATAATAAAGACCATATATGACAAACCCACAGCCAACATCGTTCTCAATGGTGAAAAACTGAAAGCATTTCCTCTAAGATCAGGAACAAGACAAGGTTGTCCACTCTCACCACTACTATTCGACATAGTTTTGGAAGTCTCAGCCACAGCAATCAGAGAAGAAAAAGAAATAAAAGGAATACAAATCGGAAAAGAAGAAGGAAAACTGTCACTGTTTGCAGATGACATGATACTATACATAGAGGAGAATCCTAAAGACGCTACCAGAAAACTACTAGAGCTAATCAATGAATTTTGTAAAGTAGCAGGATACAAAATTAAGGCACAGAAATCTCTGGCATGCCTATATACTAATGATGAAAAGTCTGAAAGTGAAATTAAGGAAACACCCCCCATTTACCACTGCAACAAAAAGAATAAAATACCTAGGAATTAACCTACCTAAGGAGACAAAAGACCTGTATGCAGAAAATTATAAGACACTGGTAAAAGAAATTAAATATGATACAAATAGATGGAGAGATATATACCATGTTCTTGGACTGGAAAAATCAACATTGTGAAAATGAGTATACTACCCAAAGAAATCTACAGATTTAATGCAATCCCTATCAAACTACCAATGGCATTTTTCACAGAACTAGGACAAAAAATTTTGCAATTTGTTTGGAAACACAAAAGACCCCAAACAGCCAAAGCAATCTTGAGAAAGAAAAACGGAGCTGGAGGAATCAGGCTCCCGGACTTCAGACTATACTACAAAGCTACAGTAATCAAGACAGTATAGTATGGTACTGGCACAAAAACAGAAATACAGATCAATGGAACAGGATAGAAAGCCCAGAGATAAACTGACACACCTATGGTCACCTTATTTTTGATAAAGGAGGCAAGAATATACAATGGAGAAAAGACAGCCTGTTCAATAAGTGGTGCTGGGAAAACTCAACAGCTACATGTACAAGAATGAAATTAGAACACTCCCTAACACCATACACAAAAGTAAACTCAAAACGCATTAAAGACCTAAATGTAAGGCCAGACACTATAAAACTCTTAGAGGAAAACATAGGCAGAACACTCTGTGACATAAATCACAGCAAGATCCTTTTTGACCAACCTCCTAGAGAAATGGAAATAAAAAAAATAAACAAATGGGACCTAATGAAACTTCAAAGCTTTTGCACAGCAAAGGAAACCATAAACAAGACCAAAAGACAACCCTCAGAATGGGAGAAAATATTTGCAAATGAAGCAACTGACAAAGGATTAATCTCCAAAACTTACAATCAGCTCACGCAGCTCAATATCAAATAACAAACAACCCAATCCAAAAATGGGCAGAAGACCTAAATAGACATTTCTCCAAAGAAGATATACAGATTGCCAACAAACACATGAAAGAATGCTCAACATCATTAATCATTAGAGAAATGCAAATCAAAACTACAATGAGATATCATCTCATACCAGTCAGAATAGCCATCATTAAAAAGTCTAGAAACAATAAATGCTGGAGAGGGTGTGGAGAAAAGGGAACCCTCTTGCACTGTTGGTGGGAATGTAAATTGGTACAGCCACTATGGAGAACAGTATGGAGGTTCCTTAAAAAACTAAAAATAGAATTACCATACGACCCAGCAATCCCACTACTGGGCATATACCCAGAGAACCACAATGTTCATTGCAGCTGTATTTACAATAGCCAGGACATGGAAGCAACCTAAGTGTCCATGAAGAGGTGAATGGATAAAGAAGATGTGGCACATATATACAATGGAATATTACTCAGCCATAAAAAGAAACAAAACTGAGTTATTTGTAGTGAGGTGGATGGACGTAGAGTCTGTCATACAGAGTAAAGTAAGTCAGAAAGAGAAAAACAAATACCGTATGGTAACATATATATGAAATCTAAAAAGAAAAAATAGTTCTGAAGAACCTAGGGGCAGGACAGGAATAAAGACACAGACGTAGAGAATGGGCTTAAGGACACAGGGAGGGGGAAGTGTAAGCTGGGATGAAATGAGAGAGTAACATTGACATATATACACTACCAAATGTAACATAAAGCTAGTGGGAAGCCGCTGCATAGCACAGGGAGATCAGCTCGGTGCTTTGTGACCACCCAGAGGGGTGGGATAGGGAGGGTGGGAGGGAGAAGCAAGAGGGAGGAGATATGGGGATATATTATATGTATAGCTTATTCACTTTGTTATAAAGCAGAAAGTAACACGCCATTGTAAAGCAATTATACTCCAATAAAGATGTTAAAAAATTTTTTAAAATAAAAAATAAAGGCTATGTCAATTTTAAGTAAAACTAAGGAAGTACTACACTAACATGAGTCACTTAACCAAAAAGGAAGTTCTATGGCCTAACGCGCAGCATGACGAAACTAAGACTCCACAACAAATACAATTAAGATATACAGTATGAAAAATATATGGCTTTTTTCTTTTTGGTGATCTTTTTAAGGTTAAAATTTATCAACCAAAGAAGATATCCCTTAAAATATATTATTTATCATAAAATCTGATACCAGTAATGAATAGATGAAAGGATCATTCCCCATCCCCCTGAAATTTAGAGAGAAATTTTAAACTATTCTGGCTGAAGGAGGTGCTTCTCTCCTATTTCCTAAAGAGTGAGCTCCTCAAAACCCCCAGGTCCCTGCCTGACATTTTTTAAAAACCACTAACATGAAGTTAACCAAAAAACTTGCAAAGATGTGAACATAACTACCAGGCAAACAGCGAAACAGCCCTGGACCTGAGTCAGAAGACGTAGCTACCAAATTTCAGAGCCTACCACTATTTAACCACAGGCAAGTCTTAGTCTTTTCATCTGTAAAACATCCATACCTAGCATAATCAAGTGGATTAAGCACCAGCCACATCCCCACACCCCCCAAAAGACAGGGAATTGTAAAATTGAGGAAGAGGGGATAATTAGAATACGATTTATTAGATGGATAAGAGTAGTAAATGTCAACTCACAATAAAAACAGACAGGACTATTTTTGGAAAGGTACCTATTAAATGGTGCAATGGAAAAGAGATTGTTAAATTCTTTTCTTTTTTTTCTAGAATGCACTTACTCTCACAGGCATTCTCTGAAAGGCCAAATTCTTTTTTTTTTTTTAATCTTTATTGGAGTATAATTGCTTTACAATGGTGTGTTAGTTTCTGCTTTATAACAAAGTGAATCAGCTATACATATACATATATCCCCACACCTCCTCCCTCTTGCGTCTCCCTCCCACCCTCCCTTATCCCACCCCTCTAGGTGGTGAGATTGTTAAATTCTTAAAAGAAAATCTTTGAAGAGAGTGAGGTGTAAAGGGAAAAACTGGGAACTATGAAAGAAACCCATTTATCAGCCTACATTCTCTGGGCCGGTCATTAAACTCACCCAGGTCTGTGGTCAGACTGAATGAACTCAAAGGTCCTTGTCCTTCCAGCTCTACTGTTACATGAAAACTTCAAAATACTATCAGGACAAAATAGGTCCAAAATAATTTTTAAATTTATGTTGTGAGTAATAAAGTAAGTACACATGATAAGCATTGTAAAAACTTCTGTTTTTTAATTAACTTTTTTTACATCACCCTGTTTTACATAACTCATTGCTTTCTAAATTCCTACAATAAATGTCTTCAGTTTTACAATCAGAAAAGGATATTACTAAAAACAAAAGAAAAAGAAAGCTTAATCAAGAATAAAAAAGTTTATTCATGTGGAAAATTTAAAACAACAAAATTTCCTCCCTTAAGGAAAACAGAAGCTGAAGTTACTTCCCAAGTAATTAAGGTGAGTAGATTATCAAAACATTCTGCATACTTATATGGTTGTATATGTACTTTGTGTGCACATCGACATCACCCTTAGACTAAAAACCAGATTTCAGGCAGTGTCCACACCTGCTTACGCTGCACTCCGAGTGCACCATCACATACTGACAGGCACCCATCAACACAACCAGTAACAGTCACGCGACAGTTAGGCGTGCCAATGAATCAATGAGTCACTAAATTCCTAACTAAGATGCAAATTGATGCTACTTCCCAAGATACTAACCATTGGGTATTCTAAACACGGAAAGAATTTGTCTAGAAACACAAAGCATTTACCACCCACACAGAATTTCTGCAGGTTTTTCTTCATTATGGTTTCTAAATGTGATGAAAAAGAGTACATTGGAAAGAGCACTATGTGGAGATCAGGCTGCTGGATGGGTCAGAAAACGTGGGCCCTGGGGTAAACCCAAGGAATAAGCCAGCAGGTTGCACCCTCAAGGGCAGCTCTGAGTAATCTATTAGGTCAGGAACAACAGTCTCTGCTCAGAGGATGCTTATGAAATGACGAATAGAAAAATATCTGGACAGCACTGTGAAACCAGAATTCAGGAAAATACTATCCTCTCTGAAAAGTGATTTCAGGCAGAGCTGAGCAGGTAGACTACCGTGGTGGAGGTGGCCTTCAAGTACAACTCCCATGCTTACTTACCTCTTTCTGTAGATTAGAAAGCTGAGATGAGAGACTCTCAATTCTCACACGACTTTCCATCAGTTCTTCCCTGGCACTATTGACAGTAGATGTATTCATCTCTGACGACAGTCTGGCATTCTCAAGCTAAATAAAAAAGCAGACCATAGTCAGTTTTATCTAGTGAATTAGAACAAACAAATGAGGAACCATGATTCATCTCAAGGCATCTCATTTCAAACCTAAACCCTGCCAGTAACTAGTTGATGAAACAGGAAAAGCATCATGAAGTTTGCTGATGTGCTATGAATTACCTTAAAAGTCTTTCTGCCTTTTCGGCTCAATTCCCAATATAGGAGCTTAACAATGCTGATATACCTGGGTCTTTACCCAAAATTTAGTGCTTCAATATTTCATCCATTATATCTCTAATGTCTCAGATAACACTGCTAATAAGGAGACTGGACAGGAGCAATTTAACTGTGGTGGCATTTGTAGGAAAACAAGCATCATATACCCCTAACCCACCAAATCTGATACAGAATATAAAGCAATAAGCAGAAAGTACTAATTTAGAGATTATTTCAAACCAAACAGACACACTTCTTTTCAGAAGCAAAAAACAGCTCCTCTGGTAGAAACAATATCCCGCTCCTCCAAATGCCCACAGAATTCTGTTCTGCATGTGTCTCAGGCACGTTTTTTATGTATGTCTCCTCCCTGGCTCCCTTTGAGGCCAGAGTCGCTTTGACTGACTAATCCTTACTTTAGCTCTGTCACTGCCCAGCACAATGCCAGCACTGAGTAAGTGCGGAACAACTAAATGTAGGGATTAAAAGATCTCTCCCTCTCACCAGGCAATTACTACTTCATGACGTGGATTAAAAGCAACATGAACAATTTGAGGCCATGCAATGGAAATTATTTTCAACACCTCTATGACCCTAATTTTCTAAGTCTTCCACTAATAACTCTTTTTAATCAAATCATGTAACATTTAACACATTGGGGTAAAATTATTTACTATGAAAGCCCGTACTCAGGGAGTTAATAAATTTTTGCATGGTCTCCTAATACAAGAGAGAAGTTTCTATAGTCTTTTTTTAATGAATAATTAGTGGCAGAGGAAACTGCAGACACTGTCCATTTGGCCTTTGTTCAAAAAAGCCCAAAGTGTGGTGGTCACAACCTATGTACAATGATGACATGGAAGTCAGAACTAGATGCAGTCCAACAAGATTAGTACTTGTTACTGAAGGAAAAGCTATTTTCAGATGTCTGGAGTTTAACTAATATGACTTGACATGAATGATCAGTTGGACAAAGAGAAAAACCTTACCTTTGATAAAAGTGGAATAACCCTACTTTCTTTGAATAATCTCTAATAACATTTACTTTATAAAAAACTGTTTTCTTTAAAAAAAAATCCATTTTTTATATCCATGGAGACTAAGGGAATTCATTTAAGAAAACTAGAACAAACCAAACATCAAGTCATGTTCTCAGGGAGACTATGAAACAAAGGCTTCAAGTGTGTAAAGCCATCCCCGGAAGAGTCTGCTCACTTTGGCGTGGTAAGTCTGCTCCATCTCTTCCTTGTACAGCTTGACTTGGGCATCGTGTTGCTCTCTCATCTCATGAAGGGCTTGAGCCAGCTTGTACTCATACTCAATCTGACGCCCAGAATCCACCTCTACCAAGCGAGTTTCATGCTTCCTTCTGGTCTCATTAATCTCCTGGGGGGGGCGGGGGGGATGACATAAAACCAAGTTACTTACCATAGCTACACTGGTACAAGTCTGAGTGACATCAAGGCCATCTGAGGTATTACACACCAAGCTCCTCATGTTTTGTCCTAGGGCAAGTATGTGAATAGATACTTTTTTGCCTTCATTTTCAAGTAAGAAGATTTTTGAGCTGGAACTAATGACAGAAATGGTAGCATCTCAAGCCCTAGGAATTTTATGTTTCTTTTCAGTGGCATACCTATTTATTTCTCTAAAGGCAAGGAATGGCTGGAAGACTTACTAAAGTACCAGGCAATCGTGGATAACTAGGTACACTGAATAGCACGTAGTTATTTTTCTAAATTGTACTGATGATACTAAGGACAACTCTGAAAAAAATCTACAAGGTAAGTTAGAAACTTATCAGCAAAACTTCAACTAGAAGATTTATACATAATAAAACTTTTCTTAGGCATACTAAGATGCAATAGACAGAGCAAGCTAATTTACATGACTTAACCTAACAGCTGGTAGTGTGCTAAGGTATCAACATCAATTGATACAGAATCTTACTGACAATATTACGTTGCTATCTCAAGTACATATGACAATTCACTATTAAAGAATAGAAATAATAGGCATAATCCTTCACATTATGTTTTAAGGAACTATCCAAACTTGAATGGCTAGGAACACAAGTCCAAGAATAAAATTTTCATTCTAGCTTCTAGCTCTGAAAATACAACGGATGTCTTTAATGGCAATAATTAAAGAGGCCACAAGAGGGGGATATAAGAAGAACATGTTTCTGTATCATCTTACAGCATGCAGTTTTTGTTTGCATTTCCTCATTTTTCTCTTAACCAGAGGAAGATGCACTCGATAGAATCAGAAACCCAGGGTTCAAATTCCAGTTCTGCCATTAATCTCCCAAGGCTCACATCTATATGATGACGCGAATGATACTTAAATCATAAAAATATGCAAATGAAAGGTTTAGTTCAACAAATATTGAGTACCTACTAATCATTTTGCCCTTTGTCTGCCTCCTTTCCTCTTCTTCCTGTTTTTCTCCTTCCTCTTTCTTACCCCTAAACTGTTCATAATAAGGAATTTACGTATATTTATTGCAGAGAATTTTATTCTGCATGTTAAAAAAAAGAAATGAGGAATATTTTAAATTCATTCTCAAAAAGGCAAAACCCCAAAATTCAAAGTTGCTACCCAAACATTCTAAAAATACTAAATTACTTTTTACTGATGCCGTTTTTCACTTAACATTTTATATAGAATCAGTGACTTACAAAGAAAAAAATACTCAATTCCTGGTTTAAAGATGCGGGAGTACACACAGCGTCAAAAGTAAGAAATAATAAATCACGGACAATTTTAACAAAACAAAACAAAAATGTAGGTCAACTTAATATAAAGATACTTCAATTTATAAGCAGAACTGTAGTTAATAATTATATGACAGGGACTTCCCTGGTGGTGCTGTGGTTAAGAATCCACCTGCCAATGCAGGGGGACAGGGGTTCAAGCCCTGGTCCAGGAAGATCCCACATGCCGCGGAGCAACTAAGCCCAAGTGCCTAGAGCCCGTGCTTGGCAACAAGAGAAGCCACTGCAATGAGAAACCCGCGCACCACAACAAAGAGTAGCCCCCGCTCGCCGCAACTAGAGAAAGCCTGCATGTGGCAACGAAGACCCAATGCAGGCAAAAATAAATAATAAATAGATTTACTGAAAATAATAATAATTATTATTATTATATGACAGCATTCACTGTAGTTTACAAGAAGCTATCACACACAATATTCCACTTTGATCCTCACCACACCTTGAAGAAAAAATAGCAGGTACTGATATTTCATTTTTAAATAGGAAACTGACTCAAGAACTGTCCAAAGTCTGGCTGCTTATCCAGTGAGTGCACTTTGCCCCCACAATACCTAGTTTAATACTATATTGTCACAAAAATGGTCAGATTTTTATTATATTATTTTTTCTCCAAATAAAAAAAATTATTTAACTTCTACAATAAATTTCTATTTTAAAAGCATTGTTAGTCACCGTTTTCAAAATTACATTACTTTTAAAAACATTATGTATTTAACTGCATGTTCTCTAACCTGGGTGAACTCCAACCCTCTTCAATTTTGAGAAAATATATATTCCCCTTTCTTCAACTGTATTACAGTATACTTCTTTTTTGGCAAATGTTGCTACCTTCACCCTCAAGGCTTAACCAGAAGTTACGGCTTATAAATGATACTGTTAGATATACATATATAACTATAAGTGCTCTGGGTAACCAGCCCCCAGTGGTTGCTGCCTCCCGGTATTCACCCACTGTGTGATCCCCCTTCCATAGTGCATCTTGGTTGGTCTGTGTGATGGGGAGTGAGGGTATATCACTTTGGGATTAGTTAATAGAAGTTAATGTGGCTTGTCTTGCTCTCTCTCTCTCATCACTCACTCGAAGAGTCCTATCATAAGCAGCCCTATAGAGAAGCCCATGCTGAACTGATACCTCTGGCCAAAAACCTACGAATGAACTCCAAACCGGTTCCTGCAGCCCAGGCTGAAAGCCTGACTACAACCTCATGAGAGACCCTGAAACAACCATCCAGTTAAGCAGCTCTCAGATCCCTGATCTTCAGAAACTGTGAGATAATAAAAGTCTGTGGTTTAAGTTACTAAGTTTTTGAAGTAATTTGTTAATTTGAAGTAATTTGTTAGGCAAAACATATAACTAATACAAATGCAGAGGTTGATAGTAATTAACAGCTGTAGCCAAGCCTTTTTAAGTTAGATGGAAGTAAAAGCTTTTAAGTTTACCATAGCACCCTGAGTTCTTCCTCGCAGTCCTTTAGCATCAGTGCCTTAAATAATTTGCCTACAAAATTCTTCCTATTTTTCATACGTATAGCTTATAACAAAGCCTTATGGGATCTCTCCATTCCTTAAAAAAAATAAAATTATATATAATTACCTCCTCATACATGTTTTTACGAAACTCCAAGTCCTCAGTAAGGCTCTGACAGCGATTCTCCAAATCCACTTTAAGTAAAGTTTCATCTGCTAACTGTTTTTTCGCAGCAGCTAAAGAGGCTTCCAACTAATATAAGGAAAAAGAATTAATGAAAATTATACAGCAACCATTTAGCAATGAATTTAATAGATACCTACGGATTGAATCAAATCAAGTATTACAATTTCTATCTATTTGTTAATGTATGAGAGTCCCTCATGATAACATTTATCACAGAACTGTGGGTTCAACTGCTGGTCCCACCCACAGAGTGTCACATCAAAACACCTCTCAAATTTGGTAAACGGCAACAGGGAATGAACAGAAACCTATGACTTACATTTCAAAACTCTAACGATTTTAGCTACCACTTTCATTTTTTCCTGTGTGCAGAGCACCATTATGACACCTTCTCTCTTCTTACCTCGCATTTTGGTACAATAATGAAATAGGCTGTGAGAGCAAGAAACAGAATGAGCATAAGCACAACAGAGAGGACGGAGAGCAGCAACAAGATCTGCATAATCCAGACACAAGGACTGAGAGGTGAGGGTGCTTTACATGTTAGTTCAAGGCTATCCTTGCAGGTTAACCACCCACCAAAATAACTTAATAAATTTTTAAAAGTAAAAAGCATAAAATAAATTTTACAATCAATCAATCAAGACAAATGGAGCAATTAACCTGCCAAATACGGCTCAAGAGCAGAGTTTACCTTACCTGGGCAATCTGATCCTTCAGATCCTCCAAATCACTCTCTAAACTTTTTTTATCACCAAGTGCAGTAGCCAGAGCTGCATCTTTTGAATTCAGCGCTGCTTCGTATTCTCGAAGCTTGATCTGGGCTCCATTAAGATCAGATTCTTTCTTAGCATAACTGCAAGACATTTGAAAAAGTGCAAGAAATCAAATTATACCTCTGACTTGAAGCCTTCTCCCTCCCTGCTTAAGGGGGAAATAAAAGAAGAGGCAATTTAAATAAAGGCTGCCATACCTACTAAAATTACAGGAGCAATTCAGGAACACTATATCTAGAGTTTTTGGTGAATAATAACTTTCTCTTTCAATGATTTCCCTTCCCTGATTAAGAATGACTCTAGGTCTAAAATGTCCATAGGCCCAACGTACCAGAATCCTGGTTGTCTGGTACAACCAGGAGGGAGAGGGAGGGAGGGAGAACACAAGTCCTCCTTTTTCTATAAAGAGGCATCTATATGCTTCACTAAAACATTTTTGAAGAAATGGAAATTTACTATTTTTAAATACAATGAATATTATAAAACAAGATGTACAGGAGACATAAATCAAGATAAACGATGAGATTAAGTAAGTGAAAATGAAATGTTACTTTGAAAAATAATTTTATGACTTGATGATATATAGAAACTCCTTTGACATTACCTAAGAATTAACTGACCCCCCTTTGACATTACCTAAGAATTAACTGACCCTAAGCTTGCAAGTAGTTTCCATTTCTTACATAAGAGGTGATTTTAAAATTTCCTTAACTACAAATAAGGGGCTTCCTTAAAAAAAAAAAAAGGGGGGGCTTCCTAGTATTTTGAAGAAAAGTTAATTTTTCCTGTTTATACTATTAACTACCCAAGAATGAAACTCAAATTAAGGTTTCTTTTACTTCTAAATATCACTTTTTATTAAATGGAATTCTACATTATAAAATTAAGGTTCCTTAGGATATATTTTGTCAAATAATTATATTTTAAAGATCAGTATTTTTTAATCCAAATAAGTCCATTATCATTAATTAGTCATATGGGCAAAGCCTTAATAACATAAAAATTTTTGATAGCTGTTCTTAATTAAAACTGATATTACAGACAAGTATTTCTACTACTGATGTGTGAGAGTGGGTTTAACAGAGGAATCTTTAGTTAACAGAACTTTTTTAAAATATTGTAATATTATAATAAAATGAAGAAAACAGCTATCCAAAGGATAAGCAAAGGTAGTTTGAAGAGAAGATTTAATAGTACTCATTTCTTACTCATTTTGGTATTATACAACAACTACGTACACACATAAAATCTCAGCAGTCATATCACAATAATTTTTTTCTTAAATCCTGTATTTTTAAAAACCACAAGATGGCAGCCTTTCCCTGAAGACTTTGTTTAGGAAGGTGGTGGTGGGGGATGGACTGTTGGGGGAAAAAAAATTCCATACAGTCACTACTTTGTAACAAAAATGCCTAGTTCATACAAGTGCTGGGTCTGAAAGCTAGGAACACCATAGAAAAGAATCAGTGCTTGTGGAGGAGCTATTACTTTACCTCACTATATAAATGACCAGAGCTGACAGGGAAAAATACCATAATAGAGAATTGCACAATATTTACAAAAGCTACTTACTCAAAATTACTTACTTAACAGTTACAAAAATTCTACTGCACCACTGTCCAATATTTAAGTCTCAGATCATAATGTGGTGCTTCTGAACATGGTGCCTCAAGGCAGGAGAGTGAACCTGTGCTTCCCAGAAACCAAAATGGCCCACCAAGAAGGATACTGAATTAAAAAAAAAAAAAAATTCACACCAATTTTACTGGCTACTGCATGTTCTGTCTGTTTGATTTCATTGGCTTAATAGATAATAATACATGTCATGATTCCAAATTCAGAATGTTGTAGCACAAGTGAAATTACTGCGCAATGGTCTTGTGGAGTGTAGGAAATTCGAGAAGCCAAAAATTAGGACAGTACACCTAAATGGCTAGAATATGGTAATTTCTTCAACAAAAATCAAGACCAGATAAGACAAGGAGTGGTGGACTAAGGGGATGAGTAGGATATGCTATCATCTTATTGTGATAGGTACCCTCTAGCCCTGCAATGGTACCAGCTGAAATCTGATGTCAAGTTCTTAGTCACTTATACCACCGTTACTCTGTAAAAATATAAATTGTTCCATTATAAATTCTTTCTTAAAGTTGTAACTTTTACATTACTGAACAAATTAAGCAGATATACATCAGAAGTTGGAAATGTGCTTAAAATTACAAATAAAAGCTAACCCCATATACACCCTGGCTTGAGGGAAGAGAGTCGAAAACTGCTTCTGCACGTGGCACATACTTATATTACACTTACCATACTGATCCTATCTATTTGTGGATATACTTAGCTACCCTGAGAGACAGAGCTCTTTGAGGGCAACGGCCATGACTTATTATTCTTTTATCTTCTGTATAGACAACCTGTAGACAATGAGTGTTTTGGTAATTGTTAAATGAAAATCCCCCATACACTCCCCCCAAAAACTCACTCTGCTTTTTTTATGCGATGTAAAATATCATGTCCTTTCCTACAAGAAAAAATAACTGTGACACTTCTGTAATCTCTAAAATTCACATTCCTAGATGTCCTCCCTATTACCTTGCCAATTTCCGAGCCTAGATGGGTCATGAAAGAAATTTTTGCTTACACTCAAGTCTCCATCTGCTAAGAAGCCACAAATCAGTAAGTTTTATATGCCATACAAGCACAACAAGGACAAACGTGGGCCAAGCAGCAAGTTAACATGTTGAACATAACTGATGTCATAGTTTTCTAGTTGTATTATTTTTCATTCATTAAAAATGATGCCAGTAGATTGGTTCAAAATGGTGGAGTAGAAGGACGTGCTCCCACTACCTCTTGCAAGAGCACCAGAATCACAACTAACTGCTGAAAAATCATCGACAGGAAGACACTGGAACTCACAAAAAATGATACCCCACATCCAAAGACAAAGGAGACACCACAGAGAGACAGTAGGAGGGGTGCAATCACAATAAAATCAAATCCCATAACAGCTGGGTTGGTGACTCACAAACTGAAGAACACTTATACCACAGAAGTCCACCCACTGGAGTGAAGGTTCTGAGCCCCATGTCAGGCTTCCCAACCTGGAGGTCCGGCAACAAGAGGAGGAATTCCTAGAGAATCAGACTTTGAAGGCTAGTGGGATTTGATTGCAGGACTTCGACAGGACTCAGGGAAAGAGACTCCATTCTTGGAGGGCACACACAAAGTAGTGTGAGCATCGGGACCCAGGGGAAGGAGCAGTGACCCCCACAGGAGACTGAACCAGACCTACCTGCTACTGTTGGAGGGTCTCCTGCAGAGGCGGGGGGTGGCTGTGTCTCACCATGAGGACAAGGACACTGGCAGTAGAAGTTCTGGGAAGTACTCCTTGGCGTGAGCCCTCCCAGAGTCTGCCACTAGCCCCACCAAAGAGCCCGAGGAGGCTCCAGTGTTGGGTCATCACAGGCCAAACAACCAACAGGGAGGGAACCCAGCCCCACCCATCAGCAGACAAGCAGATTAAAGTTTTACTGAGCTCTGCCCACCAGAGCAACAGTCAGCTCTACCCACCACCAGTCCCTCCCATCAGGAAACTTCCACAAGCCTCTTAGATAGCCTCATCCACCAGAGGGCAGACAGCAGAAGCAAGGAGAACTACAATCCTGCAGCCTGTGGAACAAAAACCATATTCACAAAAAGACAGACAAGGTGAAAAGGCAGAGGGCTATGTACCAGATGAAGGAACAAGATAAAACCCCAGAAAAACAACTAAATGAAGTGGAGATAGGCAACATTCCAGAAAATGAATTCAGAATAATGATAGTGAATAGGATCCAGGACCTTGGAAAAAGAATGGAGGCAAAGATCGAGAAGATGCAAGAAATGTTTAACAAAGACCTAGAAGAATTAAAGAACAAACAAACAGAGATGAACAATACAATAACTGAAATGAAAACTACACTAGAAGGAATCAATATCAGAATAACTGAGGCAGAAGAACGGATAAGTGACCTGGAAGACAGAATGGTGGAATTTGCTGCTGCAGAACAGAATGAAGAAAACAGAATGAAAAGAAATGAAGTCAGCCTAAGAGACCTCTGGGACAACATTAAACACAACAACATTTACATTATGGGGTCCCAGAAGGAGAAGAGAGAGATAAAGGACCCAAGAAAATATTTGGAGATTATAGTTGAAAACTTCCCTAACCTGGGAAAGGAAATAGCCACCCAAGTCCAGGAGGCACAGAGCGTCACATACAGGATAAACCCAAGGAGAAACATGCAGAGACACATAGTAATCAAGCTGGCAAAAATTAAAGACAAAGAAAAATTACTGAAAGCAGCAAGGGAAAAACGACAAATAACATACAAGGGAACTCCCATAAGGTTAACAGCTGATTTCTCAGCAGAAACTCTACAAGCCAGAAAGGAGTGGCATTACATATTTAAAGTGAGGCAAGGGAAGAACCTACAACCAAGTTTACTCTATCCAGCAAGGATCTCATTCAGATTCGATGGAGAAATCAAAAGCTTTACAGACAAGCAAAAGCTAAGAGAACTCAGCACCACCAAACAAGCTCTACAACAAATGCTAAAGGAACTTCTCTAAGTGGGAAACACAAGAGAAGAAAAGGACCTACAAAAACAAACCCAAAACAATTAAGAAAATAATAGGAACATACATATCAATAATTACCTTAAACATGAATGGATTAAATGCTCCAACCAAAAGACACAGGCTTGCTGAATGGATACTAAAACAAGACCCATATATATGCTGTCCATAAGAGACCCACTTCAGACCTAGGGACACATACAGACTGAAAGTGAGGGAATGGAAAAAGATATTCCATGCAAATGGAACTCAAAAGAAAGCTGGAGTAGCAATACTCGTATCAGATAAAATAGACTTTAAAATAAAGAATGTTACAAAGGACACTATATAATGATCAAGGGATCAATCCAAGAAGATATAACAATTATAAATATATATGCACCCAACGTAGGAGCACCTCAATACATAAGGCAACTGCTAACAACTATAAAAGAAGAAATCGACAGTAACACAATTAATAGTGGGGGACTTTAACACCTCACTTACACCAATGGATAGATCATCCAAACAGAAAATTAATAAGGAAACACAAGCTTTAAATGACACAATAAATCAGATAGATTTAATTGAGATTAATAGCACATTCCATCCAAAAACAAAAGATTACACTTTCTTCTCAAGTGTGCATGGAACATTCTCCAGGATAAATCACATCTTGGGTCACAAATCAAGCCTCAGTAAATTTAAGAAAATTGAAATCTTATCAAGCATCTTTTCTGACCACAATGCTATGACATTAGAAATCAATTACAGGGAAAAAAAAACATAAAAAACACAAACACATGGAGGCTAAACAATACGCTACTAAATAACCAAGAGATCACTGAAGAAATCAAAGAGGAAATCAAAAACTACCTAGAGACAAATGACAATGAAAATACGACGATCCAAAACCTATGGGATGCAGCAAAAGCAGTTCTAAGAAGGCAGTTTATAGCAATACAATCCTACCTCAAGAAACAACAAACATCTCAAATAAACAACCTAACCTTACACCTAAAGGAGCTAGAGAAAGAAGAACAAACAAAACCCCAAAGTTAGCAGAAGGAAAGAAATCATAAAGATCAGAGCAGAAATAAATGAAATAGAAACAAAGAAAACAATAGCAAAGATCAATAAAACTAAAAGCTGGTTCCTTGAGAAGATAAAAAAAATTGATAAGCCATTAGCCAGACTCATCAAGAAAAAGAGGGAGAGGACTCAAATAAAATTAGAAATGAAAAAGGAAAAGTTACAACAGACACTGCAGAAATACAAAGCATCCTAAGAGACTATTACAGCAGTTCTATGCCAATAAAATGGACAACCTGGAAGAAATGGACAAATTCTTAGAAAGGTATAATTTTCCAAGACTGAACCAGGAAGAAATAGAAAATATGAACAGACCAATCACAAGTAATGAAATTGAAACAGTAATTAAAAATCTTCCAACAAACAAAAGTCCAGGACCAGATGGCTTCACAGGTGAATTCTACCAAACATTTAGAGAAAAGCTAACACCCATCCCTCTCAAACTCTTCCAAAAAATTACAGAGGAAGAAACACTCCCAAACTCATTCTATAAGGCCACCACCACCCTGATACCAAAACCAGACAAAGATACTACAAATAAAGAAAACTACAGACCAATGTCACTGATGAACATACATGCAAAAATCCTCAACAAATTACTAGCAAATAGTAATCTATGACAAAGGAAGCAAGGATATACAATGGAGGAAAGAGTCTCTTCAATAAGTGGTGCTGGGAAAACTGGACAGCTACATGTAAAGGAATGAAATTAGAACACTCCCTAACACCATACACAAAAATAAACTCAAACTGGATTAGAGACCTAAATGTAAGACCGGACACTATAAAACTCTTAGAGAAAAACATAGGAAGAACCCTCTTTGACATAAATCACAATAAGATCTTTTTTGATCCATCTCCTAGAGTAATGGAAATAAAAACAAAGATAAACAAATGGGACCTAATGAAACTTAAAAGCTTTTGCACAGCAAAGGAAACTACGATGAAAAGACAGTCCTCAGAATGGGAGAAAATATTTGCAAACTAATCAACGGACAAACGATTCATCTCCAAAATATATAAACAGCTCATGGAGCTCAATACTAAAAAAACAAACAACCCAATCCAAAAATGGGCAGAAGACCTAAACAGACATTTCTCCAAAGAAGACATACAGATGGCCAAGAAGCACATGAAAAGATGCTCAACATCACTAATTATTAGAGAAATGCAAATCAAAACTACAGTGAGGGATCACCTCACACCAGTTAGAATGGGCATCATCAGAAAATCTACAAACAACAAATGCTGGAGAAGGTGTGGAGAAAAGGGAACACTCTTGCACTGTTCGTGGGAATGTAAATTGATACAGCCACTATGGAGAACAGTATGGAGGTTCCTTAAAAAACTAAAAATAGAATTACCATATGACCCAGCAATCCCACTACTGGGCATATACCCAGAGAAAACCATAATTCAAAAAGACACATGCACCCCAATGTTTACTGCAGCACTACTTACAATAGCCAGGACACGGAAGCAACCTAAATGCCCACTGACAGACAAATGAATAAAGAAGATGTGGTACACGTATACAACGGAATATTACTCAGCCATAAAAAGGAACGAAATTGGGTCATTTGTAGAGACGTGGATGGAGCAAGAGACTGTCATACAGAGTAAAGTAAGTCAGAAAGAGAAAAACAACTATCATATATTAACGCATATATGTGGAACCTACAAAAATGGTATAGGTGAACTGGTTTGCAGGGAAATTAAGACACAGATGTAGAGAACAAACATGGACACCAAGGGGGGAAAGTGGCGGGGTGGTGGTGGTGGTGTGATGAATTGGGAGATTGGGATTGCCATATATATACTAATATGTGTAAAATGGATAACTAATAAGAACCTGCTGCATAAAAAAATAAATAAAATAAAATTCAAAAATAAATATACTTACAAAAAAATAAATAAAAGCCTGCCCTGCTGAACTCCAGAGTAGCTATGGGCTCACTTGGCCAATGAAAAGGGGGCAGAAGTGACACTACGAACATAGTTTCCCATCTTTCTTTCCCTCTGTCTCAATGACAGGAAATGTTCCCAGGAGAGGCTACTCCATCAGCTTGGCTTCAGTATGGAGATATGGAACGGAGTGGCAGCTGAGCCTTTATAGGACATAGGAGTGAGAAATAAACCCTTATTATCATTAAAAAAAAAAAAAAAAGATGCAGGAGGGCTTCGCTGGTGGTGTAGTGGTTAAGAATCCGCCTGCCAATGCACGGGACACGGGTTCGAGCCCTGGTCCGAGAAGATACCACATGCCGCGGAACAACTAAGCCCGTGCGCCACAACTACTGAGGCTGCGCTCTAGAGCCCACGAGCCACAACTACTGAGCCCGCATGCCACAACTACTGAAGCCCACGCGCCTAGAGCCCATGCTCCACAAGAAGAGAAGCCACGGCAATGAGAAGCCCACACACTGCAACGAAGAGTAGCCCCCGCTCGCCGCAACTAGAGAAAGCCCACACAGAGCAACGAAGTCCCAATGTAGTCAAAAATAAATGAATAAAATAAATTTGTTTTTAAAAAAATGATGCAGGACGTCTTGAGCTAATTACCAGCACATGGTCAAAGTGCAGAAACCTGCAAAACTGACATCATAAAACATTCGCACATGAATAGAAAAATACACATTACCTAAGCACAGAGTAACATCTGACAATGCTCCGGAACAAAGGGTAATTTAGACAGGAATCCAAAGTTATCAGAAAGTATCACTGAAGAGATTGGCATTTTTCTTTGAGTGTATTTCCTAACCGGATTTGTTCACTTACTGACCTGCCTATTCCTACCTCCAGATAAGGAGACATTCTCAAGTATGCACACTGCTGAGTGTAAGTCAGAAAACATACCGATTTACTGTAAATGTTCACGTGAGAACCTAAACTTTAATTGCAGCTAAGAAAAAAGTTTTATAAAGGGCTTCCCTGGTGGCGCAGTGGTTGAGAGTCCACCTGCCGATCCAGGGGACACGGGTTCGTGCCCCGGGCCGGGAAGATCCCACGTGCCACGGAGCGGCTGGGCCCGTGAGCCATGGCCGCTGAGCCTGTGCATCTGGAGCCTGTACTCCGCAACAGGAGAGGCCACAGTAGTGAGAGGTCCGCGTACCACAAAAAAAAAACAAAAAAAAGTTTTATAAAATGTAATTAACAATCTATTCTAATTAAGAATTTCCTTCCTTAATAAACAAAATTAGGGCTTCCCTGGTGGCGCAGTGGTTAAGAATCTGCCTGTCAATGCAGGGGACACGGGTTCAAGCCCTGGTCCGGGAAGATCCCACATGCCACGGAGCAATTAAGCCCGTGTGCCACAACTACTGAGCCTGCACTCTAGAATCCGCGAGCCACAACTACTGAAGACCACGTGCCTAGCGCCCATACTCCGCAATAAGAGAAGCCACTGCAATGAGAAGCCCGCACACCCCAATGAAGAGTAGCCCCCGCTCGCCACAAATAGAGAAAGCCCGTGCGCAGCAATGAAGACCTAACGCTGCCAAAAAAAAATGATAATAAAATAAATATTTTAAAACTCTTATCTATAAATAAAAATAAATAAAATTAGCTTTCATTTCAAGTAAGCTTGACTGTCAGTCATAGCAAGCAACCAGGTCTAATCGAATATCTGACCATTAAAAAAAATAATCAACTGGAAAGGATACATTTACATTCCTGTTAACATTCTATAGCAGTGAGTCAAGAGTTAAGACATAGCCTCAGTGATGTACTTCTCCAACAGAACCTGGTTCTAATTAACAATCTGAGACCTGTCCTTATAATCTCCTGAGACCTGTAGGACTAACCTAAATGCAACTCGTTACTTGCTACTTTCTGAATTACTCCTGACCACCTCTGACTACCAGCAATACCACTGTACTTCACTGCTTTAATCATCTTGGCTTTTCAACTTACCAACTCTTTGAACTTGACTTGTTTTCGGATCAGCATTTCAACCTTGGCTTCTGCACTGAACTACCTGGCTCTGGAACTCAGTGTCTGCTCGCTTAGGACTCTGTACTACCCTTTCTGTTTGGATGACTCAAGTATCCCACTCCCTCAGGGGTATCCTTTATTTGTCTAAGGGTACCCCATTCCAGACTACTCCCACCAATAAGGAAGTGGAGATTAGAAAATGCAACCGGGACTTCCCTGGCGGTCCAGTGGGTAGGACTTTGCACTCACAATGCAGGGGGCCGAGGTTCAATCCCTGGTTGGGGAACTAGATCCCACATGCATGCCATAACTAAGAAGCCTGCATGCTGCAACTAAGAAGTCCACGTGCCGCGACTAAAGATCCTGCATGCCGGAATGAAGATCCCATGTGACGCAACTAAGACCCAGCACAGCCAAAATAAATAAATATTAAAAAAAAAGAAAGAAAGAAAGAAAATGCAACCAATTACAGAATTGCTGGAAAATGAATGAGGGTAAATGCATCATTGCTAGGTAGTAATTGTAGAGCATTTAAATAGTCATATCACATATATATGACACAGAAAATAACTTAAGACCTAGTAAGATATAATAACTACTTGAATCATATTGTAATTTTAACACTTGAAAAATTAGACTGACCACTTAAACAGGGAACAAAGAATTAGTGTGAAACAAAAAATAAGAAGCAGAACTGGAGGGACAAACACATACTTAGGGCATAATCTGAAACTCACTACAGAACAGTTTTTAAATTAAAAACTGTTAATTAAAAATTACAGTTTTAATTAATCAAGCATTGGCAAATTATTGCCTTTCTGTTAACATTTCACTGGTCAGTTTATACCATACAAGTCAGTATATATCACGGACGCTCAGCTGAATGAATTTTCTAGTTTGACTAGTAACACAGGCACAAAAGTCCCTGAACTCAGCTTCTCTAAATCACCTATTATGTACCCGTGAACAAAGAATCCATGTTCATTTTCAGTATGGGATCTATACACATGCTTGGGTTTGGATTCCTTCTTTTACAAGCGCCATTAATTTTCACTTTTTTTGCAAGTACTTTTGTCCTTGTTCATTGATTCTCATATACAGAAATATAAGAACAAAGTGTTACATAAAGCAATTGAAAATGAGACGTAAATTATTAGATGGTCTCTTAGAGATAGAATAATTACATATCTAGAAAAAGGTATACAAAATTAGTTTTTGAATATTAAATGGCATTTCCATGAAACCCACCAAAGATTATTACACTGCATATATACAAGAATAGATAAGGGCAAGAATTTGTGTTCACCAAATGCTTGCTAAATGCATAAAATCTGTTGGAGATGTGTATTCTTATGGAAAAATTCACCCAAAGTATAATATTGATAGACTTAAGAATACAGACTTTTAAAAGCTACACATCTGAAAAAGCAGACAAGAAACATTCATGTTTCTAAAGATAAAAAATAGAAATTCAAACATCTGGATTTTTTAAATGACTGCCTTCACATGTCAGATAAAACAACAGCTTACAGAAACCAAAACTGACTCTGAGGTCAGTTTTAAGTCCCATTCATAATATTCTATAGCAAAATACTAGGCAACTCTCTGGTTGCTTAGATCACTTCTTAGCAATTTTGAGAAGCTATTATAGATTGTCAGGTTCACCTTATATAAGAGTAGCTGGGCTTCCCTGGTGGCGCAGTGGTTGAGAGTCCACCTGCCGATGCAGGGGACACGGGTTTGTGCCCCGGTCCGGGAAGGTCCCACGTGCCGCGGAGCGTCTGGGCCCATGCGCCATGGCCGCTGAGCCTGCGCGTCCAGAGCCTGTGCTCCGCAACCGGAGAGGCCACAACAGTGAGAGGCCCGCGTACCACAAAAAAAAAAGAAAATCAGGCAATCCCTAATTGCAATCAGGTTAAAATTAGGAAAAATATTAAATAAGACCAACACTGGACCACAGAACCATTTCTCTGAACAAAAGAAATCCACTGACGTAACAGACACAGGAGTGGGGAGTGGACACATACAGTTTAAGTCCTAACAAAAAATGACTTATTGGGGAAAAAAAACAACCAACAATCACAACTTCGTTATATATGCCAGGCCACTGATCTGGGTGTGTGGATATCAGCAACGAACAAAATATACCATCCCGGGCCTTCCCTGGTGGCGCAGTGGTTGAGAGTCTGCCTGCCAATGCAGGGGACACGGGTTTGTGCCACGGTCCGGGAAGATCCCACGTGCCGCGGAGCAGCTAGGCCCGTGGGCCATGGCCGCTGAGCCTGCGCGTCCGGAGCCTGTGCTCCACAATGGGAGAGGCCACAACAGTGGGAGGCCCGCGTAGGGCAAAAAAAAAAAAAAATATATATATATATATATATACACCATCTGATCTTATGGAAGGTACCCTATACTGGGGAGAAGCAAACAATAAACAAATACCTATACAGTCAGGGTAATCAGTATTTTGAAGAAAAATAAATCAGAATAAAGAGTTAGAGAGGGACTTCCCTGGTGGTGCAGCGGTTAAGAATCCACCTGCCAATGCAGGAGACACGGGTTCAACCCCTGGTCCATGGAGATCCCACAGGCTGTGGAGCAACTAAGCCCGTGCGCTACAACTATCGAGCCTGCACTCTAGAGCCCGCAAGCTACAACTACTGAGCCCGCGTGCTACAACTACTGAAGCCCACACACCTAGAGCCCGTGCTCTGCAACAGGAGAAGCCCGCACACCGCAACGAAGAGTAGCCCCGCTTGCTGCAACTAGAGAAAGCCCACGCACAGCAACGAAGACCCAACACAGCCAAAAATAAATAAATAAATAAAATTTATTTTTAAAAAAGAGAGAGAGAAGAGGGGAGGGTGATCATTTTATATAGTGTGGTCAGAAAGAGACTGATTTTATGCCAATAGCCATTTTTCACATCAGAAAATCACTTTTCAAACCCAGATTTTATCCAACAATACAGTTACTAGTATCATTAGTTATTTCACTGCTCCTCTATGGGTTATATGCAACCCAATCTTATAGGAAAATAGTCTCCTAAAAAAATGGTTATTACTAAGTCAATAATTATTTTGGGGGAGCCTAGAGAGTGCTAGGAAATGTGCTGATACAAGAAGCAAAATCAGACACTAGCCCTGTCCACAGAGAGATTCCACTCTAATAAGGGAATCAATCAATCACACAAAATTGTCTTAACAATCAAACTTGTCAGCAACTTTCTTGTCTAAGACAAAAAAGTACACAGTGCTGCAAGAACACCTGATGTAACTTCTGGGTAAAAATGGCACATTAGACATTACTCCACTATTACCCCTTCCAGAAACACAACTAAACAACTGAGGAACAAATTCACAATGAAAACAACTGACAAGGAAAGAACAAAATTTTAGAAGCTGAAATTAGATGAGTGAAAACGAGCTTAGTCCACCCAAGAGTGCTGAATCCCAAAGCCAGACACAGGGCTATGTGAGAAGCAACCTAATTTATACTGTAGATACTGCTGATAGCAAGAGATACCCTGGTACTCTGAAGTAGGACTAGATGAAAATCTATCTAAGAAGCAAAGCAGATCGCACTCCATGCTTCTGGGCCAATGGCCCCTCATTCACCAGGATAAAAGAGGAAAGGTTTACTCTCTAAGGAATAAAACAGAATCTCAGACCTGGTGTCACCTGGTACAGCCAAAGGCAGCACTACCGTACTGAAAAGGCAGGAGAATTCCAGTGGACTTTTACAGATGCTGATGTTGCCTCTCAATCTCCCTCAGCTTAAAGTACGCTGTGCAGCCAAAGCCCAAGAGAGAAGACCTGAAGACACTGATACTGGGTGTTCCCAGTGAAATGATTCCACTGTTACACAATGAAGCTTAGTCAAGAAGCCCCACTCATGCATAGAGCTTCCCATCAGATTTTTAGAGCCCTACTTCTGAATACAGAGGACATACAAGTCATCAGACCTCAGAGAAAAACTCTGTGAATTGACTCACCCAATGGCCATACCACCCTCCCAGTTGTACTTTCTTAAACTAGAAAACTAAAAACTACATTTGCCAGAATCTCTTGCAGCTAGGCTTCTGGATGCAAATTAGGTACTCTAATACATCCATAAGCAATGAAAGAAGGAAGTATCATGGGGCCACCGTCCTGGTCTTTGTGGCAATTTTGCTGCTGACAAGCAGGGTCATTAAAACCTGAAATTCTGGGCTTCCCTGGTGGCGCAGTGGTTGAGAGTCCGCCTGCCAATGCAGGGGACACGAGTTCGTGCCCCGGTCCGGGAGGATCCCACATGCCGCAGAGCGGCTGCTGGGCCTGTGGGCCATGGCCGCTGAGCCTGCGCTTCCGGAGCCTGCGCGTCCGGAGCCTGTGCTCCGCAACGGGAGAGGCCACAACAGTGAGAGGCCCGTGTACCGCAAAGGGGAAAAAACAAAAACAAAAAAAACCTGAAATTCTTTTGTCCTATATCAATACCACACACATTACTGTAGTAAACTTTGAAACCAAGAACTGACTCCTCCAATTTTTGAGATTGTTTTGGCTATTCTGGATACCATGCATTTCCATTTAAGTTTTAGGCTCAGCTTCTCAATTTACAAATGAGGCAGCTGTGATTCTGATAGAAACTGCACTGAATCTGTGGGTCAATTTGGGGAGAATTGCCATCTTAACAATATTAAGGTGTCTAGACACGGCTGTGGGCTCAGGAAGTCTTAGGGCAGCCTGTCTGCTGATGGGTGGGGCTGTGTTCCCACCTGGTTGGCGGCTTGGCCTGAGGCGTCCCAGCACTGGAGCCTACAGACTGTTGGGTGGAGCCAGGTCTCAGTCTGGTTACCTGGGCAAGATGTCCACCTCGAGGAGAGTTCATGCAGATGGATACTCCCCAAAATGTCTGCCACCAGCTTTCATGGTCCCAGAAGAACCACAGCCAACCCCCACCTCCCCAGGAGACCCTCCAAGACCAGCAGCCCCAGATCCAAGATGTCCAGTCCCCTGAAGCAGGTTCTGGCTGTAATGGTCACCACCTTCCACAAGTACTCCAACCAAGAGGGCAACAAGTTCAAGCTGACTAAGGGGGAGATGAAGGAATTCTGCACAGGGAGCTGCCCAACTTTGTGGCGGAGAAGGTGGATGAGGAGGGCCTGAAGAAGCTGATGGGTGATCTGGACCGAGGACAGCAACCAGTAGGTGGACTTCCAGGAGTACACTGTTTTTCTACCCCTCATCACTACCGTGTGCAATGACTTCTTCCAGGGCTCCCCAGAGCAGCGCTGATGCAGAACTCTTGGCTCCCTGCCATGGGTCTCTTGGGCCCAGGAGGACTCTGTCTTTTTTAGTTTTATATTCAGTAGATGTTTTTGCTTCTTGACACCACCCCCGCCAAAAATACATATATATATGCCAATATTAAGTCTTCTAATCCATCAATGTAGGATGTCCTTCCACTTATTTAGGTCTTTAATTTCTTTCAACAATGTTTTGTGATTCTCAGTATACAAGTCTTATACTTCTTCTGTTCAATTTATTCCTAAGTACTTCATCTCTTTGATGCTATGGAAAATGAAGTTTTCTTAATTTCATTTTTGAAAGTGTTCACTGCTAGTTTACAGAAATACAGCTGAGTTTTGTACATTGCTTTCATACCCTGAAATCTTGCTGAGCTTGTTCATTAGCTTTCAAGAGTTTTTAGTTTTTGTTTTTTACAGATTCCTTAGGATTTTCTTAGAATCATTTCATCTGCAAATAGAGACACCGGTGACCCTTGAACATCAAAGGTTTTAACTACAAGGGTCCACTTACGTGAAGATTTTTTTCAATACTAAAAACTATAGTACTACATGATCTGCAGTTGTTTGGCTACAGAGGGTTGACTATAAGTTATACATGGATTTTTGCCTTGCAAAAGTCACCCCCCCCAACCCCCATGCTGTTCAAGCGTCAACTGTGTAGTTGTTTTACTACTTCTTTTCTGATCTGAATGCCTGATTTCTTTTTCTTCCTTAACTGCCCTGGCTAGAACCTCCAATACAATGTTGTATATAAGTGGTAAGAGTGGGCAACCCTGTCTTATTCCTGACCTTAGGGAGAAAGCAGTCAGTCCTTACCATTAAATATGATGTTAGCTACAGGTTTTTCACAGATACCTTTTACCAAGTTAAGAAGTTCCCTTTTATCCCTCATTTGAATATTTTTATCATGAAAGACTGGTACATTTTGTCAAATGCTTTTTCTTCCTCTATTGGGATGATCATATGGTTTTGGTCCTTCGTTCTATTAATAACAGTATATTACACTGTTTACTTTCACAGACTGAACCAACCTTGCATTCCCAGGATAAATCCCACTTGGTGATGCTGTATAATCCTTTTACATGTTGGTGGGTTTGGTTTGCCAGTATTTTTGCACCTATATTCATAAGGGATATTGGTCTGTAAAGTTTTTCTGAAATAATGTCCATTCTAAGTCCATTCTCCAGCTTGCTTGGTGTCATGAGGCAGTTGTTCTTACAGCAACAGCAGTGACAGCTTCCTGGTCCTGAAGTATAGCTATACACTGTTTTTTCAATTCAGTGGTTTCAGTGGTGACCTCAGACATAAATAAAAGCTCCCAAAGAAGATCAGTTCTACAGTGTTTGAGGTATTGTTACTGCTTCTCTGACCCTTCTAATAATTTTTTATAAGCATCTACTTTCCACATTGTTTTCCTTTCTGATTAAGATATCTATTGGTTTCCTGAAAGATACAAAGACCTAAACAATTAGAAAAAGAAATTAACTTGGAACAATCCGGAACTATGAAGGAAAACGGAGACTTCTGAAAAGAGAAACCATTGCATCCATGAAACTGAAATGAGATCAGTATGCTATAAAGAACCATTAAGAATAAAAAGAAGCTATTGGAAATTTCGAATATGACAGCAAAAATTGGAAGATAAAATTGAGAACATCTAGCAGAGAAAAAGAGATTTTTTAAGATAAGAAAACTAAAGGATCAATTTAAGAGGTCCAACATTTGAATAACAGGAGTCTCCAAAAGTAATAAGAGGAAGAAATCATCAATAAAATAATTTAAGAATGTTTCCAAGAACTGAAGACATGAATTTCCAGGCTGAAGAATTCTCACCAAATGACCAGCACAGTGGATGAAAAAAGATCCACACCAAGGAACATCCTTGTGAAATTTAAGAACTAGACCACAAAGATGATACAAGCTTTTTAACTTTTCACTCATTAGTACTTCTTAGCAACAACAGAAGCTAGACAACTGTAGAGCATGCCTTCAAAATCCTGAGGAAATATTCTTTACAACTTAGAATTCTATACCAAAACTATCAATGCTTATGAAATGCAACTAGACTAGAAAAGAGCACAGACTCCAAATGATACTTCTTTAATAAGATAAAACTGGGACTTCCCTCGTGGTTAAGAATCCACCTTCCAAAGCAGGGGACGCAGGTTTGATTCCTGGTCGGGGAGCTAAGATCCCACATGCCACAGGGCACCTAAGCCCACACTCCACAACTACTAAGCCCGTGTGCTCTGGAGCCTGCGCGCCACAACTAGAGAGCCCACGTGCTACAACTAGAGAGCCCGCGTGCTGCAACTACTGAGCTCACGTGCCACAGCTAGAGAGAAGCCCGCGCACCACAATGAAAAACCCCACATGCCACAATGAAGATCCCGTGTGCCACAACTAAGACCCAACGCAGCCCAATAAATAAATAAATATTTTCTTTTAAATAAGATAAAACTAATAGAAAGCCTCCTGATTCTGAATGACTTGGTGTTTTAACAACTGGTATCATCTTTCTTTATAGTTAGCCAAAACTAAGTAAGTAGGAAAAATCCTATTTTCACAGGCAATCAAAAGGTGGTATAGGGAAGGGAAACTAAGTATAGTACACTGTTGAATTCTGCTGGGGGTTATGTTCATAGAGTATAGGTATTTTTGCTATAACACAATATATGTGTTCCTGAAAACTCTTACATTCTGCACATATTAAAATTAACAAAGAATGGGAAAAATAAGGTTGGAACAAACCACTAAAAACCTATGCAACCTTGTAACCAGAGCACTAGCAGTAACATAATTAGTACCCCAGGGACTTCCCTGGTGGTTCAGTGATTAGGAATCCACCTGCCAGTGCAGGCGACACGTGTTTGAGCCCTGGTCGGGGAAGATCCCACATGCCGTGGAACAACTGAGCCCGTGTGCCACACTATTGAGCCTACGCTCTAGAGCTCACGAGCCAGAACTACTGAGGCTGCATGCCACAACTACTGAAGCCCGAGCGCCTAGAGCCCATGCTCCGCAACAAGAGAAGCCACCAGTGAGAAGCCCATGCACCACAACGAAGAGTAGCCCCCACTCACCGTAACTAGAGAAAGCCCACGTGCAGCAACAAAGACCCAACGCAGCCAAAAACAAATTAAAAAAATAATAATAAATTTTAAAAAATAATAATGATGATAATTAGTACTCCAGGAGATGACTTGGACAATGCAAGCAGTCAGTTTAGTGTGTCTAGAGCTGCCTCAAGAGATGCTCAGAGATGCACAACAACATCAGAGTGGCCATGCTGGCTTGCAGGAACTGAGACATTAGAGATAGAAATAGACTCTGAACACAACCCCGGCTACAAGAACAAAGGTGGTGCACACCTCTCTGGGGGAGGGAATCCTGGGTGCAGGCACTCCTTTAACTTTCTTAAAATAGAGTTGAAATCAGAGCTTTCTTTCCCTCTGAACTCTGCTCTTGATATTCTGACTCTCCTTTACTAGGAAAAGTCATATATAAGTCAATACAACCTCTAATTACAATATCATTTCTCTATCTACCAGTCACATATGGCGAATGGGTGCTACAGACGCATTTGCAGCAGAACACAGTGAAATAATACTTAATATACCAAAACTGATCTAAACTAACCTCAACTAAAATGTAATGTATGACTATTGGGAGGATAAGAGGAAGAAAAATTTGTTATGAAGAACAAAATGAAAAAGTCAATTCCTCATCTTCCATGGCACGAAGTCAATAATGCCATTTAGATATCAAGATAAATATCAAACGAGCAGTTAAAATAGTTGAAGGTAATTTTTTCATAAGAAGTCTTGGAGATCTCTGAATCCTTAAATTATGTTCACACATACGCATTTGTTGGATAGTCACAGGTTTTGGGGTTTTTTTGGTAAAAGCTCACATTTACAAAACCAGATAGGGAAGATTTCCCTAAGAAATGAATTAGAGATCTGAGGTTTAAGGAGGAGTTAACCCAATGATGACAGAAGTCCAGACAAAGGAAACTGCATATGCAAAGGCCCTATTAAGAGACAGCATGGTAAACAGGACTGAATAAAAAATTTCATGGTTGGGGAGCAGAGAGCAAGACCAAGTATGGCGTGAGTTGAAGCCACAGTCATTGAGGAGCCAGCTCATAAAGAGAAGAACTTTTAGGTATGTCCAAGATTGTCTAGGGTAATTTCCATTGATGCCAGTGTCCCAGCATAATTATCAATAGCTCCCTCTCTCACACCAAGAAGGAAGTAACCCTGTTTGAATGCTAAATTATACGGTCACCCTAGTATTAGGTAATACTGAGGATTTTACTCTTCATCCTAGAAGCTACTATCCTGGAAGCCACTTAAAGTGTTTTAAGCAAAGGCGGTGAAGCAATCATTTTTTTAGTGAAGAATGTTAGAGGGATAAGTGTTCTGGTACCCTATCCAATGTTTTGTTATATAAACATTGAGTAAGAATCTACTTTAAATCGACCTTTAAGAATGTCTTCTTCCTTTCACATCAAACACTCTTTATGACCTAAACTCATGACCTTTATTCCCATTTCTTCCTTAATTATGGTCAGTGGCTTTGACCCTACTGCTCTTTTCTACCATTAGATGCTCCTCACAGTCAACAATAAGTTCCCAAGAACCAAAGTCAATGGATAATTTCTAGGCCTTATCACACCAAAACTGTACTACCATTCCTTTGTAAATCTCCTTGCCTTTCAGGACAACGCCTCTACTAATGTTTTCCATTTAGAAGCCAACCCTACTTCTCTCTCAACACTCAGATTTCACTGCCTCCCCAATTCCTCTGGGATGTCTCTCAAAACTTTACAAAGCTCCTACTCTGCTTTACGTGGTATGGAGAAAGGGGTAGCCCCTTTCTCCATAGCAAGATGTGGATACTGCTATCACAGCACTTGTTACATTGTACTAGCATACTGCAGTTACAGTATCACAATACTGTAGTGCATTTTATGTCTTCCTCACTACATTGTAAGCAACTTGTTAACAGGCACTAAGTGTCCCATCTCCCTGTTACCAGCATCTGATTCAAGGCCTGGCATGTAGTATTTGTAATAGGGAAGAACCTGACTCCATATTGATCTGTTTCTTCTACTTTAACCTTTGTATTCTATTGCTTTTGCTATAAGTTAATCATTAAATGGATGTTGCCTACAGCTTAAAGTATACATAATGAGCCATCTCCAGGAACCCCGTCTCCCAGTTAAGCTAAAATACCTTGGTTTAGTATTGGAATACCCTTGGAATACCCTAACCAGGCCCACCTGGGAATGGATGCAGGTAAGAAGAAATGAACACATCCCCTCCCATTCTGGCCTGAACCAGGAAATATTAGCAACAACGTATCACCTTTTTTACTTTACCCCTCACCTCCCCTTCTTTGTTCTGAAAGAAACTAGCACCCAAACCCAGGCAAGATGGTTCTTTGGGAAACTAGTCCACCATCTTCTTGGTGTGCTAGCCTTCCAAATAAAGCCACTATTCTTTGCCCCAACAACTCGTTTCTCAATTTACTGGCCTGCTGTGTGGGGAGCAGTACAAGCCTGCACTTCGTAACAGTACCTGTTCCACAAATGTGTGAATAAAAAATGAAAACAATATTTCTGCCATGAGTATTCAAGACTTATTTAGAGATTTTAGTTTATTTTAAAGTTATTATTAAGGCACGGAGTAAAGTAGGAAAGTTTTTCAACAAGGAAGAAAAGACAAAAGAGGTCTCTTTCAGTAATTCATTTTTATCCTTTCCTTATTAGCAAATGAAGCCCTCAGTATTTCAAACAGCTGCCTCAGTTACTGCACCCTCCTGACAAATCCAAGATTATCTCAAATATCACTGTGAAAAACTCACATCTAGTACCATTTCCAAAAGTAGCACCCAAACCTGAAAGTCAACTGTCTTATGTAAAACTTCAAGTCCAAGGACAGATGACAGTGCTCCATGAGCCTGCTTCAGGTCGGTATTAAATGGCATGATCCACGTAAAAACCCTGTAACAATGCTAGAAGACAGAGCTAGGATCTATTCTAGCTCTGCCATTGATCTGCTAAGTTATCCCAGGCAAAATATTTAACCTCTCTGAGCCTCAAGTTTCCTCACCCATCAAACAGGGTTATCGTAACACTTAAAAGACAGTGTCTGTAAAGCACTTAGCATAGTACCTGGCAAACACAATAAGCAGAAGATAAATGTTAGCTCTTTTTGTCCCACATCTTGCACCAGTATTCTTATCTCTCTAGGTCTCAATTTCTGAACCTACACAGTGGGCTGGATAGATCAGATGATCCAAGTCCCCTCCTAGCTATAAAACTGCTATAATCCTATGATCAATAAACACAAATGCGGGGCTTCCCTGGTGGCGCAGTGGTTGAGCGTACGCCTGCCGATGCAGGGGATACGGCTTCGTGTTCCGGTCCGGGAAGATCCCACATGCCGCGGAGTGGCTGGGCCCGTGAGCCATGGCCGCTGAGCCTGCGCCTCAGGAGCTTGTGTTCCGCAACGGGAGAGGCCACAACAGTGAGAGGCCCTCGTATCGCATGCATAAACAAATAAATACATACATACATACAGACAAAGGCAAAAAATTAAATTTAAAAAGGACCAAGTAGGGCTTCCCTGGTGTCGCAGTGGTTGAGAGTCCGCCTGCCGATGCAGGGGATGCGGGTTCACGCCCCGGTCCGGGAAGATCCCACATGCCGCGGAGCGGCTGGGCGCGTGAGCCATGGCCGCTGAGCCTGCGCTTCCGGAGCCTGTGCTCCGCAACGGAAGAGGCCACAACAGTGAGAGGCTCGTGTACCGCAAAAAAAAAAAAAAAAGGACCAAGTAAACATACTAACTAGGGAAAGTCTCACTTATCATCTAGGTCTACAGCAAAGATATCAGCAGAAACCTAAGATTATGACCCAAATGTGGATCTTTTTACTCCTTTATGTTTGCAACATGAGCATAACAATAAAAATGATCGAGAACTAAAAAGAACCTGCAGAAATTAAAAATAAATTCCCCCAAATGGACACCCATATGCTGTTACTGGCATGAAAAACTGGCAAAGTTGTAATTACTTTATGCAATGGTTAACATTTCACCAGTAAATTAGTTTAACATTTAACCATTTTTATCAATATGTTAACCAGGAGAAAAAATTTGATATTGTCAGAAAGTGGGAAGAGGATAATCATGGCCCTCTATGGCCTCTGAGAAATTAGGTAGTCACTGCAAAGCCGACATCTCTGGTCACGGTAAACTAACCCTACCCATTAAAGGCTGTTGACGTATCTTCAAAATGACGACACAGCACATTTACTGACATGTAAAGAAGTTCACAAAGCAGTGTAGCATGAAAGAAGGTTACGCATCAATATTTATCATGAACCCATTTTTCGTTAATAATATGGATATAAAAAGAAAAACTTCAGAGCTCTTATTTATGGAACCAAGGGTGACTTTTATTTTCTTCTTGGTGTTCATCTGTATTTTCTAATTTTCCATAATGAATATATAATTTTTGTGTAACAAAAAAAATTAGTTTTTTAAAATTTCCCAAATATAACAGCCAAAACACAATCCCTTTCATCAGAGAGATATATTGGAAAAAAAAAAAAAAAAAAAGAAGAAGAAGTTAAAAACTCTGATTAGGAAACTTCCCTGGATCCCAGAAATAATTGGGAACTTCAGTTAGACAGGGTGTCGTCACCCAATTAACACTTAAGGCTCATTCTCACTATTTGTGCATGAAATAGACCTACGGTGATGATGTAAAAGTCTAAAGATCTCTAACTCAGAAATACCTGAGGTGAAGTCATCTGGACAAATGAAAAGAACAAGCATAATGGAGTATATGGAAAAAAAAAAAAAAACATTCAGCAGCATATTTTTACAGTGCTTTATCTTTCATTCTGTGTGTTTACTTCCTTGAGCCTGGGTACACCAAAAGATTACCTAGTCTAACCTCCTAGTTTAAATAAACAACTCCAAAAGATACGCTCTACCAAACATCCTTTGAAAGCATGGGAAGGAAGCATCATGATGGTTTCATTACTTAGGACCTGTCACCTAGACTTTAACACCAATTCTAGTCGTCTATCCTTCCTGTTCTTCCCTTGAAAATTAAAGTAATATTTACCATGAAGTTTTATACCTCTCATATTAAGGCAAGGGTGTTACGGGCAACTTGCTTCTACCAGGGCAAAATAAGGACATAAACAAAAGACCAAGTAATATATGGGATCAAGATTGTTTTTCAATTAATTATCCTACCTACAAAGGAAAGTCCCTAGAGCAGATTAGCATTTATTACTTTAGGTTTGAAAACTGAAAAATATTAATGTTAAAACAACCCTGAAGATACTGTTTAGCCCTGCACCTAAATTTCATTCTGTGTGACCAAAATATGTAGAAAGTCAACACAGTAAACATATACAATAAGTCCAAATATACAGTAAATCCCCAGCACCCCCTTCTCCCCAAAGAAAGAGAAAAAAGTTTATCTGATTTACTTTCACTTCCATATACTTCCTAATTTCTTCAAATAGCCAATTCTGATAAAAATCCACCCGTTATTATGAGACAAGTAAATGACAGGCTAGAAAAAGATCTGGGCTTCTTAATTCTTCCTGAGATTCAGAAAACTACTAGTTATGCCTTATCCCAATTACACAGATGAGGCATGAAAGCTCAAAGAATTAAAGTATTAATACCTGCCCCAAGTCACAAAATGTAGGAAGGTGCAACTTCATGTAGTGCTCTTGCTTAACACTACTGTATCTCAGGCTACTGTGACTGACAAGTGTCCCAATTATACATGCGAGTAGCACGTGAACATCTGTACACATTTTTTAACGAAAACACACAAATCCAAATTTCCCAACAGAAGTTTCCTTACTAACGTACTGACAAAGCAAAATCAGAGGAATGTCGTTTTCCCAAAGGAATATACTATGTAGGCTTGATCCCCTCAACCTCAAACCTATCCTATTCAAAACTTGCTTGGGGACGAAGGTAGGAAGCCTACAAATCTTCAGGTGCATATATACTGTGAAAAAAATACAAGCAACATTACACTTTATTCTATTTTAAGAAAAACTTTTCTTTTCATGAAATTATATTTAAAAAGAAGCACCATCTGTTTTGAAAAGATATGAAATTCTGCTTTAAATAACAAATTTTTTGTCCAGTATCTCAAAGACTAATTTGAAAACACTGGCTTTGAGGCCCAATACCTATAATACACTAAACTATGTTTCTTGGGACATCCTTTTTATTTTTTATAAGATTTGGTTTTATATTTTTGGCCGCACTGGGTCTTTGTTGCTGCGCGCAGGCTTTCTCTAGTGGTGAGTGGAGGCTACTCTTTGTTGCGGTGCACGTGCTTCTCATTACATTGCGGTGGCTTCTCTTGTTGTGGAGCACGGGCTCCAGGCACACGGGCTTCAGTAGTTGCAGCATGTGGGTTCGGTAGTTGTGGCGCACAGGCTTAGCCGCTCCATGGCATATGGGATCCTCCCAGACCAGGGATCAAACCTGTGTCACCTGCATTGGCAGGTGGATTCTTTTTTTTGTTGTTCGTTTGTTTGTTTGTTTGTTTTGCGATACCCGGGCCTCTCACTGTTGTGGCCTCTCCCACCGCCGGAGCACAGGCTCCAGACGCACAGGCCCAGCGGCCACGGCTCATGGGCCCAGCCGCTCCGCGGCATGCGGGATCCTCCCAGACCGGGGCACGAACCCACGTCCCCTGCATCGGCAGGCAGACTCCCAACCACTGCGCCACCAGGGAAACCTGGCAGGTGGATTCTTATCCACTATTCCACCAGGGAAGTCCCGGGACATCCTTTAAAAAAAATTTTTTTTAATGAAGGGACAGTAAATTGACTTGCTCAGCATCTCAAACAATGCTACAGCATCCATTATATTAGTTATATTCCAGTGAGCCCCCATCTCCAGTTTCCTAATTAATTCACAATTCTCAAAAAAGAGAAAATGACTTTAGAGTTAATTTTGCATCCTTTCAAGCTTGAATATCTACTGTGAACCAATCAATCAATCAAATTTATTTGTGTTTGAGGAATAAAGCACAACTTCTAGAACCTGATGAGTCAAGCAAAGTTACTAAGAAGTAGTCAATTAAAAAACATGAATCATTACTCTTATATGTAATCCCAGAGCTCTAAAACTTAAATTTTCATTAATTCATTTGGTGACAAATGACCTGAATGGACATGAGGCTATTTTTAGTTGTCTTTCTCCATTTACTGTGACTATTAATCTTTCCCTGCAGAAATACCTGTTTCACATAGAGTGGTACCCGAGACCCCACTGGGGTGTCATATACAGTATACGCATCATACTACCTTCTTAAAGTTGGAATTGCTTTAAATTCCAAACACTTGTGGCTATAAGGGTTTTACATAAAAGACTATGGATCTGTACCACTGAAGAAAAAAAAAAAATGTATGCATCTACAAAATTAGTTACTGAACAACTGTTCCACATAACTTTCTCTTACATTTAGTTTTCCTGCAGAATTAGTTAATACTGAAATTCTCAATTAAGTCAATTTTTCTTTGCTTTTTTTGTTTAAAGTGTTGACTGATGGTATTCATCATCATTCTTGGCAAGTATTCAAAAAAGCTTCCAACGAAATATAATTAGGCTTGGAATGAACTGGAGTAGCTATATCTTAGATCTAAGATCAGTTTCCCTGTAAGAGACCACCTGCACAGAAGCCGTTGTCAAATTCTTTCTAGCAGGACAAGTGTCTCCAAGAATTCTTCTGTCTTTGAGGTATGTTGTATGCTAAAGAACCAAAAAGAGACTAAGTAATTTTGGAATCTATAATTCTCTCAAGACTTGCTTTCTTTTTTTTCTTTCTTTTTAAATGAAAGCTTATTTATTTATTTTTGGCTGTGTTGGTCTTTGTTTCTGTGCGAGGGCTTTCTCTAGTTGCGGCGAGCGGGGGCCACTCTTCATCGCGGTGCGCGGGCCTCTCACTGTCACGGCCTCTCTTGTTGCAGAGCACAAGCTCCAGACACGCAGGCTCAGTAGTTGTGGTTCAAAGGCCTAGTTGCTCCGCGGCATGTGGGATCTTCCCAGACCAGGGCTCGAACCCGTGTCAACTGAATTGGCAGGCGGATTCTCAACCACTGCGCCACCAGGGAAGCCCCAAGAATTGCTTTCTTAACCTAAGTCCACCTAACAGACTAATTACAAAGACTCTAACTCCAAATAAATTACAGAAAATTATTCTTAAACGAAAGAGCTCAATGGACCCAAACAGATAATAAAACATTTCTTCCTTTTCATCTTACAAATTGTACTTCAATTACTGTTCAAAATTAAAATATTTCCAAGATTTCCAAGGATTACTATGCACAGGCACTGACCTGCCCACTAGACCCTAATAAAAAAGCAGTAGGGACTTCCCTGGTGGCGCAGTGGTTAAGAATCCGCCTGCCAACACAGGTGACACGGGTTTGATCCCTGGTCTGAGAAGATCCCACATGCCACAGAGCAACTAAGCCCGTGCACCACAACTACTGAGCCTGCTCTCTAGAGCCCACGAGCCACAAATACTGAGCCCACATGCCACAACTACTGAAGCCTGTGCGCCTAGAGCCCGTGCTCAGCAACAAGAGAAGCCACCACAAATGAGAAGCCCACGCACCGCAATCAAGAGTAGCCCCTGCTCGCCACAACTAGAGAAAGCCCGCATGCAGGAACGGAGACCCAACGCAACCCAAAATAAACAAATATTAAGAAAAAAAAGCAGTAAACAACGAATAAACCCACAGCAAGAAAGTGAACAGAAAAAGGATCATTAGCAAACATTTCAACAAATTTCTAGTAGATAAAATGTAGAGGACGTCCCTGGTGACATAGTGGTTAAGAATCTGCTTGCCAATGCAGGGGACATGGGTTTGAGCCCCGGTCCGGGAAGATCTCACATGCCGCGGAGCAACTAAGCCCGTACGCCACAACTACTGAAGCCTGCGTGCCTAGGGCCCATGCTCTGCAACAAGAGAAGCCACTGCAATGAGAAGCCTGCGCACCACAATGAAGAGTAGTCCCCACTTGCTGCAACTAGAGAAAGCCTGTGTGCAGCAACAAAGACCCAACACAGCCAAAGATAAATAAATTAATTAATTAAAAAAAAATAAAAACTTAGTGGCTTAAAAAAATATATAGATAAAAGTACCTACCACAGAACGTGCACACAGGGGCTACAGGAGAAAGTGAGGCAGACTTAAAATGAGGGATTAACTCATGAAACAGCTTTGCACCTCGCCCTCCTGGGCACCCCTTAACATAACTGCAGGCTTTCCAACAAGTTGGCCAAGAATACATCCCATTCCTACATAAAGAGATCCTAATTTGCTCTTACACTCAGAAAAGTGGGAAGGAGCTACCTAAATAACTCGGCAGTAATATTCAAGCATTACCTAGTTCTTCATTTGAAAATGTAGACAACCAAGGATCAGCAATTGACAAAAATGAGTAGGAAGATAAAAAGCAAACCAAACAAAAAGAACAAGTGACCAGGGAGGGAAAAGAGATAATCCAATTAACAGAAGAGAATTTAAAAAGAAAACCCTAAATATTACCCTCAGACAGATTAAAGAAAATAATGCATCCTTAAAAATAAACACAAGCTGAAAAAAAGAGAAATACCTGTACAAAAAGATTTCTTGGAATTAAAAGTATGACTTGTGCCTTTAAATGTCACTATTGAGCTGGAGAAGAGCAAAGTAATTTCCCAGGATGAAAAAAAGAATTATAAGGAAACAAGAAACCCAAGAGTTCAACATTCCAACAAGAGAGAAACAAAGAAAATGGAGCACAGAAAACACAGAATAAAGTAAATTTCCCAGAGCTAAACAAAGACCAAGACTTTAAATGGAAAGGACCTGCTTATAACAACTACAATGCATAAGAGAATATCCATACCTAGACCTATCACCATGCAATCCCAGAAAACCAGGAGAAAAGAAAATTCCAAAGCTTCCCGAGAGGCAAAGCAATTACCAAAAGAAAGTAACTGTGACTGGCATTAGGTAGACATGAACAACAACTGGCTACTAGAAGACAACGGGGCAATACGATACTTTCCAAGCTGTGAGGGAAAATGTTGAACCAGTATTCTATACCTAGCCCAACTATTCATCAAGCATGAGACAAAAATCAAAATTATTTTCAGATACACGAGACTTGGAAAGTCTACCTCCTGCCATCTTTTCTGAATAAGTAACTTAAGGATGTTCTCTAATAAAATGAAGAAACCAAGGAAGTGAAAATATATGATACAGGAGGAAACTGGGTCTAAATCAGGTAAATTCCTAGGACGTCAACTGCACATCATGTCTTAAGAGCAGAGAGCTTAAGGGAAGAAAGTAGCCTCATATAATAGATATTATGATTAGATATCTTTTAAAAGTTTGAAGATATGCTAAAGGCAAAACTTTCTTTAATCAGCAAGAAAAATGGAAGGCTATTTAGGAACAAAATTGTACAAAGAAAGTCAGGATTGAAATATGAAAGTAAAATGTGGTATGTTTTGAGGAATTGATGGCACATCAGAAAATAAAATACATCTAATCCTAATAGATATATATGTTCAGGCTCTCTCTATATAGTTATATATAGACATTTATCTATCTATAAAATCCGAGTACACTACCTGACATCTCAAAGAAAATTGTTTTCAATTGTCAAGCCCTCAGACAGGCCTTCCTTAACTATACCATCCCTTCACCCTGCTCTATTTTTATTCCCCTAGTATCTGTTATCCTAACATTATATCACATTCACTGATTTCATTGATTCTAACACATATATTCTTCACTTTTTAATCTTGATGAAACCAGCATGCATTTTACAATCCATGCAGAGCATTTTACAACTACAGTCAGCCAGGTGGCAGTCTTGTTACTGTGTGAAAAACCTTCAGTGGATACCTTCTGAAAAGATTATAAAAGCACCAGCATCAAAATGTTTCAAATTAGCTGAAATACAATTTTTATTCGCTTACTGGGTATCTCCCCTATCATCAACATAAGGGCAGTAACTTATTTTTTTCAAATCTCTGTATCCTCTACATAAAACAGTGACTGGCAGGTAACATACTTAATCTGTGTCACACTTTAACATCTCTGAAAACAGGGTGGGTCCAACAGGATGGATCCTGCATAGTGGGCCCTGAAGTTTTTCTTCTTAGTGGTACATGTGATAATGGTGAATCATATAAGCAATGGCATCCAAGATATGAAGAAATTCAGTAATGAAAAGTTTGGAGGAAGATGGAGACAGTAGTGAGTGAATTGACCCATTTCAAAAGACGACTCCAAAGATTAGAAAATCCAGGAAACAGAAACATAAGCTTATTATTATTTTTATTTTGTGGAACTAAATACTCAAAGAAATAAAAACAAAAGAGGCTAAATGTGATTGTCTCCTGGAAGGAGGCAAGAGACATCGTTTTTCACTATAAGCCCGTCTATACATTTTTTTTTACCAAGTGCACATATTCTTTATGAACCGTTTTTCAAGTATTGAACAAGATGGGGAAGTTGAGATTCACATACTGAAAATCAGAGACTGAGACAGGAACATTTACACGGAGACAGAGGGACATTCAGGGGAACACAAAGTCAAAGTCAGAATCAGGTATCTCCACAGATTTCAACGGGCAAGAGGGGATGAAGACCGCCGGAATTCTGGAGGCAAACCGAGCAATATTCTAAAGCGTGACTTCAACACTAGCTGCCTACTGAGGATAACTATGCCATTTTGCTCATCAGAAAGGCAAGGTAGGATCGGCAAAGGCTTGCTAGTTTATCCGTGTGCCCTGAACTGAAAAATTCAGACCCTCTTATGTGAAAAAATTACAAGCTCTCCCTCGCCACAACTCTCCACATTTACACAACACCCTTTCACCTGCCCTGGCCTGTCAACAATAAGGACAGATGCGGGGACTGAGCTGGGTCTCCTCTACGCCCGAAAAAGCAAGTGACTATGTCTGGGCGATACAAAAGCTAGGGGAGAGAACTGCTGCGGGAGGGCAGGCGGTTCGTCGATCCGAGAACGGTGGCCAAGACGTGAAAAAACCCAGCTTGCGGAGTCCGGTGCAGAGAAACACCCAAAGACCGCGGCCTGTCTCGGCATAAAGAAAGGACACCTTTCCCCAGAGAAAGCTAACCAGCTTGAACACCCAACTTGCCCAGAGCCGACAGTGGCGCGCAGTTCAGACTCCGCCCCTCCCTCTTCGCCCAAGGCAGGCGCAGAAAGATCGCAAAATATCACAGGGCCAAGACTGAGCGCGCCAAAGCGGGACCCACCCCCGGGAGACCGGGACGCCGGAGGCAGGTCCCTCCCCTTCCTCTCTCCGCCCGCGCAGAGCTCATTCATTCTCCAGGCGGGCAGCCGGTCCTCCCCGGCCGGCCATTCCTGCACCGCAAACCCACCAGACGCTTTGTCTCGGGCCCGGCCGGAAACCGGGGCGCGCATTCGAGCGCGCGCCCAGACGCAACCTCCCCGCACCTGGCGCCCGCCCGATCTCCGCGCGTTTAAAGCCTTCTGGATCCCGGGGTCCGAGGCCCGAAGCCGGTCGCCTGTCGCTGACGGCCCCAGGCGCGCACTTCGCCGAGTCCCACTGGGTATCCAGGATCGGGAAATGTGCATCCCGGTCCCACCATCACTACAGCTTGAGACCCCCGCGCGACCCCCGCCCCCGCTGAAAAACACTAGATTCTTTCTCCTTCTTAGAGACCGAGACCCTGCCCCTTCCGAAGGACGTGAGCACCCCGGCCCTCGCCCTCCCGCCCGAGCTGCGCCCCCGGCACTCACTTGAGGAGCAGCTGGTCGTGCTCGGCCTTGAACTTGCCCAGCTCGATCTGCAGCTTGGCGCGCTCGCGGGCCGTGTCGTCGAGCGCGCGTCGCGCGTCGGCCAGCTCGGTCTCGTAGAGTGCCTTGAGGCCGGTGAGCTCGCGGCCGCGCACCTCCTCACGCTCCGTCACCTGCAGCTGCAGCGCGCTGTTCTCCGTCTCCAGGCTGCGCACCTTGTCGATGTACACGGCCAGCCGGTCGTTGAGCTCGCGCAGCTCCTCCTTCTCTTGCAGCCGCGACAGCCGCGTGGGGCTCAGTGGCGTGGCTGGGCCGCCGGCGCGGCTGCCCGTCCGCGGCTGCACGGGGGTCGCTGTCGCCATGGCGATCGGCGAGGAGAGCTGAGCGCTGAGGCCGCGGGCAGCGCCGGAACACGGAGGGGGCGTCAGGCGGAGAAGCGTGAGGGAAGGCACGAACCGACGATCCGCGCTCGCGGAGAGGCAGACGTCGGGGGGAAGGACGAAGCACCTGGGATGGCGGGAGAGGGGTTATAGCACAAAGGGCAAAGGGGGAGGACTACGAATCAATTAAACGTAAAACGTCCTTTGTAAGAAAACATGCACACACACACGCGCGCACACACGCTCAGGAAATACAGGGTGAGGGTGGCCGGGAGAGCCGAGCAGAGTCCGCGCGCCGCCACCGCCGCCGCCGCCGCCGCCGCCGCCGCCGAGTCTCCCGCCCGCAGCACTTTGTTTCCTCTCAGGCGGCGCTGAGCCGCGGGCGGGGGGAGGAGGGCGGAGGGGCGGGCTGGCTGCGAGCCGCTGGGGGCGGAGGTGGCGCGGACCGCGGCGCCGCGCTCCCCAAGATGGCCGGCGCGCTCCGGCGTATCCACGTGACCGTCTCTGGCCAATGGGGGGCCGGCAACTCGGGGGCCGGGCCTGTAAATTCAAAATCTGGCCCTCAGGCAACCGTCGGCTCGGCGCGCCCGGCTGGGCGTGGCTGGGGGCGGAAGGACTGAGGGCTGTGGGGAGGGGTCCCGGGGACTGCTCGAGCGGCGGCTTTGGGCTCCGCGCCGGCTGTGCCTTCCCACCAGCCCGCGGGGACCGCTAGTCGGGTCGGGTCGGCGGATGGCGGGAAGGGGCCCAGAGGCTTCCGGGGCGGGTCCGTGCCGCCGCCCACACCCGGCGGTTCAGGGAAATTCAAATGTAAACGTCTCTAACTGACACACGCACAACTCGTAGAGCCCGGGACGACCGCGGGCGTTGTAACCTTATCCCGGCCCCGCGGTGAGGGTTCGGAAAAAGGCCTGGAGGCCCGGCCGCTGTGGAGTTATGTAATGAGCGCTGGTGTCCGAGGTTCAAGACCAACTGCGTGCGGGTTCCAAGTGCAAACCTTTATTTTTCTCTCAGGTGGAAAACGGTGTAGCAAAACACCTCCTCCCATCAAATTGACGCACGCGTGTCTTGAAGCGGATGGATAAAGACCACAGAAAAGCCAGTGCTGATGTGCGGTCCCCGATTCGTTTATTTCTTAACAATTTAGGGCTTTATAAAATCAAAACCACCTCACAAGTGATATGATTAACATGTTACTAAGTAAATAGCACAAGCTCTTCATGGTCATGCTTCACTAAAATCCCATGTATCAAAATCGAAACTTGTGAAAACTTAAGTAGAAATGCTTTTTGCTTTGAAAAGGGATTCCCCTGAAATGTAATTGACCACAGTTCTAATAGAATGTCCATCAATCCCTTTGAAAACTTTTAAAACTTTTAAACTTTTAGACTTAACATTTATTGAAGTTTACTATGTGCCCTGCCCTGGGCTTTTCGTGGATTATCCATCCACACATTCTGTGGTGTGGGAACCAGATTCCTTCCATTTGAAAATGTATCCACGTAATAGATGAATTTCCTTACAGCCGCCCGGCAGGCGGCAGGACTGCCTTTGAACCCAGGCGGTTTCAATCGCCTCCAGAGCCTCGCCCTCAACTATAAGCTGGAAGGCCAACTCAACCCTTTAGGGACGCATCGGTAGAGTAATTACAGGTTAGTTACCTTAATAATGGCAGAAATGAAGACTAGAATGTTCTTTCTTTCTTTCTTTCTTTCTTTCTTTCTTTCTTTCTTTCTTTCTTTCTTTCTTTCTTTCTTTCTTTCTTTCTTTCTTTCTTTATTTTCCGGTACGCGGGCTTCTCACTGTTGTGGCCTCTCCCGTTGCGGAGCACAGGCTCCGGACGCGCAGGCTCAGCGGCCATGGCTCACAGGCCCTGCTGCTCCGCGGCATGTGGGATCCTCCCGGACCGGGGCACGAACCTGTGTCCCCTGCATCGGCAGGCGGACTCTGAACCCCTGCGCCACCAGGGAAGCCCTAGAATGTTCTTTAAATATTAATCATGCACATAAGAATTAGTGAAGGGCACCGGTTGAATATCATCCTCCTTGAATTTCCGGGCACTCTATTAGTGATGATACTCTTCTTGTTAACGGTTCTATTTCCTACCCTGTTTGTTATCTAAAATACCTCCTTCCTTAACGCCCTTGACAATTAAAAAGTTGAAAAGGTTCTTTTTTGAAGTTGGTGTTAGGAGTTTATAAGTATTCAAGTAAAGTTTTAATAACTTAAAAGGACCTTGAAAATCTAAATTACTTATAAAGAAATGAGGCCTAAAGAAGGTGAGTGCTGTGTCCAAGGTGGTAGAATCCGGATTGCAATGTAATTCCAGTCTTCTTGAGGCCCTTTCCGCTACACTGACAGCTTGGCTTTCACTCCATACCCTCCTTTTACCTCAGACGTTAAAAAAATATATTTGGAAATATTTGAAAGTTATTTTCTCTCCATTTTTGAAGACTGTATGTGAAGTGATTTCACGCATGATTTCTACTGCTCTCAACCCCACTAAGCTTTCCCTTGAAAGCTTGAGAATCCCTCAATCTCATTGTTTTAGGAAACTCAGATTATATCCTATTAGCTGAAACAACAAATACACTGGAGTCAGACAGTTGGGGATTTGCTGTTGATAGCAATGTAACTTTATGGAAGTTACTCCTCGGGTTCCTCATAGGAAATGGGGATGATTCCTACCTTGCAGGGGTTTGCAATAATTAAAGTTATATGTGTAGTGTTTAGACATAATATGGGAAGGCTAAATAGTAATCCTTACTAATAGTAATCCTGTGTCTCCTACCAAAAGCAATGAAAAAAGATGGAAAACCTCTTAGCCTTAGAATTAGGTACTTGCGCAAACATTTGGTCAGGCACTTTACTAAATGTAAACTTCTCTTATTCTCTTGGCTTTTCCCAAGCCTAACTCTGTACCTGGAATAAGGCCTATTTCATCCCTGCTCTTTCATACTAAATGTGCCCAGCCCTCTTCATTTAAAGAATTCCTGCAATCCCATTACCACCACTGTTTTCCCCAATAAATGAGAAGTAGCAAATACTGTATGAGTATGGTGACAATGCTCCTGCATTTACAAAGACAATCATGATTTCAAATATTCTGTCTGATTTTTTTCTATAAACCTTCACTTACTTGTCAGTGCACGTATTCTGATTAGTGGTTAGGCCATATATATTGCCACCAAGCTTCAACTTCCCATGGCATCACTTACCTCTTTGAAACTCCTCCCAAAACACACAGCTGCCTCGCTACATGCAGCAAATTTATTTGACATTTGCCCTACTTTCTGTATGTCTTATGGATCTGGGACAATAAAACACAGGATACCTATCAGGTCTGGGCAGAAGGGACCCAGACTAGGATGGGGGTAGGTAGAAAGGGAGAAGAGAAGGAGAGACTGAAAGCTAGCAAGTAACCCAATTTTGTCCCAGGAGATGGGGGAGACAGCTGGCAGTTAGCTGAGTATACAGTGTAAACAAATGGGGAAGCTAGGGATGCGGTACAAAATGAAGAAAAGTATTGCTAAGCAGTGTCTCTTTTTTTAACTGGTATCTCTTCAGTATATGTTTTCTGAATATTTGAATGACGAAATAAATTAATACATGGTCTTCCACTAGACCAGATTGTTTCTATTTAATATACTTTGCAAAGTTAATACTTTTTCTAGGTATCGTAAAAACATAAGAATAAATCATGTTTTAGAAGGTTGAGTGACTATCCAGAATCCACTCCAACTCTGATAAAATAATATTTGTTTTTTAAAAAGAGCTTAAGAGTTTTAAAGGGTATTTACCACCCTCAATAGAGTTCTCTTAGCGTAGCCCCATGAAGTTTATACACTGCTTAAAATTGTTTTCCAAATTGCATGTTAAAATCTGGATACATGGCAAGAGTAGGATTGGCAGGATTATTTTAACTCAATGGTTCCATCTGACTGATCGCTTGTGATTTACGCAAAAAGAAAAACCAATTTGCACTTTTGTATTTTAGTTTTATTTTATGCCAAAATATGCTCATAAACCTACAACATTTTATTTAAATTATTTTTAAAAGATATCTTTCAAGCATTTGTTAAACTAAACTATGCATCTGATTTTTAACAGCTTTTTTTTTAGTCGTACAAAAGTATGCCCCTTCAACCTGTATTCTGCATCTTTGCCTTTAGAATGGTAAAAATAACAAAAAAGACTGGTGTCTAAGTGTAGAGTTTACATGTAATTCAGCTGTTTCTGCTCTGATTGGAACTGACCCCACTCAAAGAGTTTTTCATGAAAAAACAAAGTCTTTAGTCACTTTATCTGGATGTATGGTTTATCCCTCCCAATAACACTTTAATTTATTCATTTAGTTCATAGATTATTGAGGTAAGACTTTCCTTGCCTAAAATATCTTCCCCCCCAGTCTTCCTCTGTCACTTTGCCTGAAATTTCCCCATAAAACTTAGTCTTTTAGGTCAATCTAGAAAAGTAAGGGCACTGTTTCCAGACCCCACAGCTGAGTTCAGGAATGCAGAGGAAAAAGGAACTTACAATATTTGCACAGTTGATATGGTAAAGTATAAGAATGAAGTTTCAACCAGCTGTCAGGATGTTCTTTTCTTCTTCCTCATTACCACAATTTTGGGGTGCCATTCTTCCCAGAATGGCATGGTTAAACCAGAACTAAAGATAATCACACCATTCTCAGCTTTAAGTTCAATAGCGTTGACATTGGTATAAGAAAAGATTTGAAAAGAAGTGTAATCTGGCTAAACCAGTCCCCTCCACCCCATTTCCCATCCCTATCACCCCAACCCCAGTGAATGCCTCCTGGCTGGGAAAGGAAGGAGAGTTTGAAGCCACATGCACTGTGGGAGTCATGGTCCCTTGTCCCATTCCTGAGCTGAGTTGAGGATAGGGGTGAAGGATCCAAGAGGAGAGATGGTTTGTGCCTCACAACAAAGTCTCTTGTTTCCTTCTGTCTTGAGGCAACAGAACAGAAGCCAAGAGCAGCCTTCCTTAGAACGATTGTAGACAGCAGCCTCAAAACAATGGCAACAAGGGGTATGAAGAGCAACAAGGGGAGTGCAGAACAGCCTAACCTTCTGTGATTGTTAATGTTATGTGTTAATTTAGCTGGACCACCGTGCCCAGATATGTGGTCAAGTATTATCTGGATATTTCTGTGAGGGTGTTTTAGATGAAATTAACATTTGAATCAGTGGACTTTGAGTAAAGCAGATTGACCTCCATGCTGTGAGTGGGCCTCATCCAATCAGTTGAAGGCCTGAAAAGAACAAAAGACTGATATCCCCAAGCAAGACAAAATTTTAACAGCGGACAGCCTTCAGACTTGAATTGCAACATTGGCTCCTCCTGTATCTCCAGCCTTCCAGCCTATCCTGTAGATTTTGGACTTGCTAACCTCCCTAATCACACAATCCAATTCCTTAAAATAAATCTGTCTATATATACACCTCCTACTGGATCTGTTTCTTTGGAGAACCCTTACGTACACCTTTCCTATGCCCATAAGAAGAATGTGGAGGAGCTAAGGAAAGCCAACAGATTGAATTGAGTGAATTGCACAGGGACGCTGCAGACTGAGCTGGGTGAACTGGCCACTCAAGTCATGGTGGAACTGCAGACAATTCAGCAGAAGCATTGAAGACAGACGTGACAGAGGCCAATGTACTCAGGAACTAAAAGAAGTCACATATAGAAAAGGCCAGCACAGAATGGAGACAGAGCAAAACCAAGAGGCAGATGGCTCTCCCTACGGTTGGTAAGAATCTCCTTGGACTTAAAATCAATCTAAGGACAGAAAGGATGAGGTGAAAAATCTTTGGAATATTAAACTCGAATATAATTTATATATAAACCTCAACTGGTCCATGCCACTGGGAGATTGCAATCCCATCATCAGAATGGTCTCCTTCTAGATCTCTTCACACTGCTTTTCCTCCCAAGTAGTCTTTATTCTAACATGAGCTCTCTCCACAAGGTTGAAAACCTGGCTTCTAAACACTGAAGCCAAAGTTCTACTAACTCACAATATAACAAATCTCAGGCAAACTGATTTGCCTCTTTGGGTCACATGCCCAGCCTTGAATGGACTGCTGTGTCCAGAGCTAGGATGTACTCTGGTTAACCAAGTCCAAACCCAAAATCACTTGTTTGACAGTCAGGGGTGGGAGAGAGTCAGGAGTCAAGGCTGGCCTCACCAGACCATATAGGATGGGATTCCATCAGCAATGAAGAGTTCATCCTAAACAGGAATGAAGGGATGCTGGACAAAATAACCCAGCATATATCTACCTCATGGAAGGACAGTAAGAGAAATGACATAAATAGTGCTCTTCTGGCCTAAAATTCTCCATAAATTTGCATATTAAAAAAACATTAAAGTAGAAACTCTTAAAGGTTCAGGATACCTAAAAAGTCATGCCCGTTTTCTCACTCATTAATCCATGCATTTATTCATCAAACATTTGTGGAGGACTTACTACATTCAGAGCAAGGATGACTGAAGTCCATGCATGATCCCTGCTTTGAGGAGCTTGCCAGTCCAGTGATGGACAGGCAAACATTCATGTAAATAAATTCTGCCTCACAGTGCCTGGTACTAAAAATAAGGCATGAACAAGGTAGTGTAGGTTCAACAAGGACCAGACAGGCCTCTGAGTTGGGAGGAGGAAACCACTCACAGACAGATGATCCCTGAGCTGGGCTGGTAAGAATGTCAGTCTTCAGGGACTGGCAAATGGATCGGGTACTTAATGGAGACCTGTAAATGGCAACCAACATCTCCAGGGGGAATTAGAGGGAAACCCCAGATGGAATCCTTAACCTCCTTGTGGTGTGCTTTTTATTTCAAACCACACTGTGTAGGGGGTGCTTCAAACTAGGAATTAGTAAGGTGGTAAGGGAAACAGATTTTAGTCAACAATCTTAACTTTTTTTGTTTGCTTTTATTTTTATTATTTTTTAAATTTATTTATTTTTTATTTACTTTTGGCTGTGTTGGGTCTTTGCTGCTGCATGCAGGCTTTCTCTAGTTGTGGCAAGCAGAACTACTTTTCATTGTGGTGCGCAGGCTTCTCGTTGCGGTAGCTTCTCTTGTTGCAGAGCACTGGCTCTAGGCAGACTTCAGTAGTTGTGGCACACAGGCTCAGTAGTTGTGGCTCACGGGTTCTAGAGCGCAGGCTCAGTAGTTGTGGTACACAGGCTTAGTTGCTCCGCGGCATGTGGGATCTTGCTGGATCGGGACTTGAACTCGTGTCCCCTGCATTGGCAGGTGGGTTCTTAACCACTGCGCCACCAGGGAAGTCCCAACAATCTTAACTTTAAACATGGCTTACATTAGTCAAGAAAATGGAAAATTGAGGAAATTACCATATAATTAAAACATTACTGAAGCTGAGTCGTAAAATAACAGTTATGCCTTTTGCCTAAAGCAAAACAAAAATAGAAAACCAACTAAGCAGGAAATTTTATTGAGTAACTCCTGTGTGTAAAGTGCAGCACCACATGCTATCAAAGAAACTTTTTAAAGTATGAAATGTGGTTCATTTCCTCCATAAAGGTATTGTATTGTGTGTGTGGAAATGAGATGTATACATGCGAATAATTAGGTTAGGAAACTAAGCCATGAGTGACAAAGGCCCAAAGGAATGACATCGATGACAGGTGTCAAATCTCTGGGGCTGCTAAAATTTAGAGAATGAAGAAATTAGAGAATGAGAGGACAATGTGAAAAAAGAGGATTTAACTAGACATTGAAGTAGAGAAAGTGTTATCCAGTAAGTGATTTGATTTATAAAAAATGTCTTTACAGGGTCTTCCCCAGCAATACAGTGGTTAAACCTCCACGCTTGTGCTGCAGGGGGTGCGGATTCAATCCCTGGCAGGCAACTAAGATCCCACGTGCCACATGCTGTGCCCCCCCCCAAAAAAAATCTTTACACAGTTTTTCAGGAATAGAACTATCCCATAAAGTGAAATGATTTTATATTTTTCATGAAATATTTCTATTTGTCTATGTTTAGTACATATATTAGAAACTGGGCAAGACTTATCCAGAATTTGGATACCCACGTGCTTGGGATTTAACAATATCAAAAATATTCTGTTAAAGTCACTGAAAAGAGATGACATTGAAAAGCACTTAGTGACCTCTCTGATTTACATGTATAGTGCGTAAAGTAGGAATTGAAACTTTCATATATTGCTGATGGGAGTGTAAAATAGTACAAGCACTTCAGAAAACTGTTTAACTGCTCCTTATAAAGTTAAAAATGCTCCTACCCTGCATTCCAGCAGTTCTATTTCCAAGACAAATGAAAGCACATGTCTACTGAAAGACTTGCACAAGAAGTTTGTAGTACCTTTATTCAAAATAGCCCAAACTGGAAACAATCCAAATGCCCATCAACAGAATAGACAAATAAATCATGGTATAAGTACTACTGAGCAATTAAAAGGAATGAGATACAGTTACATGTAACAACATGGATGAATCACACAAGCAATACAAAGCACATTTTATGTGACTGGTTTATGTGAAATTCAAGAACAGTAAGTGTAATCTATGTGAAAGAAGTCAGAACACTGTTTGTCTACTGTGGTGAGGATTGATTGGAAGGGGACATTGAGGAACTTTCTGGAATGATAAGGTCATAGGTACATGGACAAATACAGTAATCAAATCTCATTAAATTGTACACTTCAGATCTGTGCATTTCACTATATGTAAATTTTACCATGATGAAAACATAACCTGGTCTCTTACAGATTAGATTTAAAAATTCATAAGGTATACTTGGAAGCTTTTTTTATTCCTTTTTTTTTTTTTCTGGTAAGTGGATACCATTTCCACCTTATTTGTTGCTTGAATTTTAAATTTTCTGTGGACTCTTCATTTTTTATACCTATGCTATAAACCTGTGTGATTTCTTCAGGAGTCAGAAATTGTATAAAACCTTTTTTTTTAAGCCTATGACTTAATCAGATTTAAAAGATGTATTTGAGTGGCTTCCCTGGTGGTGCAGTGGTTAAGAATCCACCTGCCAATGCAGGGGACATGGGTTCGATCCCTGGTCCAGGGAAGATCCCACATGCCACGAGCAGCTAAGCCTGTGCACCAAAACTACTGAGACTGCACTCTAGAGCCCGTGAGCCACAACTACTGAGCCCGCAAGCTACAAATACTGAAGCCCTCACGCCTAGAGCCCGTGCTCTGCAATGAGAAGCCCGTGCACCACGATGAAGAGCAGACCCCGCTCGCCACAACTAGAGAAAGCCCATGCACAGCAACGAAGACCCAACGCAGCCGAAAATTTAAAAAAAATAAATAAATAAAACATGTATTTGAGTAATGAAACCAGGTGTTAAGGGTGAAACTGGTGACTTGAAGAGAGCTACTGCCATTTTTGTCTTAAAAAGTTTGGAATATGAATACTAAAAAACTGAGAACTTAATAAATTTCTAAAGAAAGAAATAAACCTAAAACAGTAGTTTCTACCTATGAAATTCTGTTTTTTACTACTATGTTTGTTTTATAAGTTGACATATTTGGACACTGATCATCCTATTGATCAGATACAAATACTTATTTCTAGTAATCCAAGGACCTAAATTCTTTTATTAATGTAACAACTTTCTAAACAAAAAAGACACACCACAAGTTTAATTAAATAAGGATAGAGAAGAAATTTTCAAAGGGGATGAGGATAAGGGAAGAAAAAAGGGAGTTATCAAAATCTAGGATAGCAAAAAAAATTACCTATTGTTTTAATAAACATATTTAAAAGTTTGACTAAATCTTCTTGGCCAGACAGGCTTTGTAAAAGCTGTGATTCTCAACTGAAGGTGGGGAAGGACATAAGGCACCCTGTTTATAAGGGGCTTTCTCAGGTTTGGGGAGGCAGATGAGATTTTTATGCTTATCAAAAGAGATCGTGGGATGATAAAGTTATGAGACACTGCAGTGGAGAACGTAGAGGAAGCAAAGCACATAGCTCCTGCCATTGGTCTCACTGGGGCTCTTGAGTTACATCCAGAACAATACAAGCCTGTATACCATTACATACCTGAAGTAACTAAGTCAGACAACCCACCATGACAACCATGACTGCAGAAAAGTTCCGTCACTGTGAATTTCATTTGGAAAAGTCACCCTGTGGTAACTTGAGTCAACTCCTTCACAAGGTTTTCAGAAATGTGTTGTCATTTAAAAGAAATTGGTTTCATTTCTCTAATCTTAACTTCTTAGTTCTTTTCATTTACTATATACTTCCTTTAAGGGATTTAAGTTGGGTTGATCTCAAAATGAGGGATGTAAAAAAAAGATCTCAACCGTCATAGGGAAAAGAGAAGTTACAGCGATGAACCCAGCATCATTATTTTTAAAAGTAAAGTGAATCCAAAATGTCTGTTTCACCCCAAAATCATTTAAATGTCATTCCTCCTATGAACCCCCATGGCATGATCATCTATAGCAGTCACTCGGAACCAAGCATATTGCTTTTTGGTCCATTATTTTGACCAAATCATAAGATTCTTTAAGGTAGGAGAATTTCCCTGGGGGACAGTGCGAATGATGAAATGTTGTCACTTTTGTGTCCACAACCCCCAAATGGGAGTAGAGCAATATACAACAATGGATAATCTAAGTATCCTGGCCTTTCACCAATCTCTCATTTCTCATAATGGGTCTACCTCATCTAAGAGGAAGTGAGCAAAGAACTCTAATAAGCATGAGTGAAGAGACACTCGTAAAACTTCCCAAAACAATTATTTAAAGACTTTGTAAGAATTCCATTTGGAAAACTTCTTATTTTCTATAACTTTTGCCTGAAAATAAGAGTCTGATCTATAATGTTTATTTCTGTGATTATCTATTATTGATAAAATAGTACCAAATATAGTAAATAACAAGATGTAATATAAGACTTTTTCTCCTTAAATATGAACAGCCTATTTCAGTTTCAGGTTTACTATGTCATCTCAAATGCTTCCAGCAAACTTCATCATGAAGAAATTGGAGGAAATCAACAACTTGACCACTTGATTTTTTTTTTTTTTTTGCCACACTGCCCAGCTTGTGGTATCTTAGTTCCCCAACCAGGAGTTGAACCTGGGCCCTCAGCAGTGAAAGCACGGAGTCCTAACCACTGGACAGCCAGGGAATTCCCTAAAATGCATATTTAAGAATTGATGCTAAGCAATGAGAAAGAGAACCAAAGATGTATCACCTGCCCCAAATGGAATCTAGCTAACATCCAACACGTTGCTAGATCTAAAACATGTTCAGCCCATAGGATAAATATCAAATACAAGAATAAGATACACGTGTCACATATTAGCAAGTACAAGGTGAATGTGAAGGTTGAAAATTTGGTAGAAGGGAATTGCAGAATTGTACATTAGGATCAAATTAATGCTCTGTTCTGGATTACCAGCAATATACTATTTCACTTCCCATTTGTCTTTTAAAGCTCTAAAAATGATTTAATGTGAGAGAGTTAAGCAGTTGAAGACCTGGATGCCAGATCTCTGTCTGCCATTGGGATGGGGGAAAGAAAGAACGTGGAGACTACTTTAGAGGTAGAGTAGGCTGATTCAACCAATCACTGGACAAATAAAACAGAATATTGGGGGGACCAATGGAGATACTGGGGTTCGGGTAGAATAAAGGCAGGACAGTAGAGTCAGGCATACGCAAGTGTGTATTCTGCTTAGTCACTATGTGACCTCTAGCAATTAACATCTGTGAACTTCCATTTCCTCATCTGTAAAAAGCAGAGAAAGAACTACCATGTAGGGATGTTGAAAGAATTGAATATGTTAATGTATGTAAATTATATCTGTTACATAGTCAGTACTTAGTAAATATTTATTCCTTTCCCTTCCTCAAAAACAGGTATCAGGATCTTTACTTCCCAATTTTGAAAGCTATTTAATTTAGCATATAAAGCCCTATACCAGCACTGAGAAAAATCCATGCCTGTTACAACACCACATTTTCAAAATGTTAACTGTTTAACTTTGTCATGCTCACTAATATTTATCTTGCATAAAGTCAGTAATTATACAAATATTGAATAGTACATATAGTGGTTGACTTACTATAACTTCATTCCATTTAATAAACTTTCAGTGAATATCATTATGGCCAGCTCCAGAGAAATTGCGAAATGATCAAGCCACAATCCCTGCCATACAGAAACTGCTGGTGTCCAAGGAGCGAAGTCAATGTTAGTACCTCTGACACGTGCCCTGCTGAATCTTCTTACAGTTGTCTATAAGCCAACCTCTCTCCAAACACAAGGTGCTATGGTGTTGAGTTTGAACTTCATAGCCGTTTTTATCATTTTATCGATTATCTTTTAGATATCCAGACACAGTTTGATTAGTTTGGATTTTTTTTTTTTAATATTTATTTATTTATTTATTTGGCTGTGCCGGGTCTTAGTTGCGGCATGTGGGACCTAGTTCCCTGACCAGGGATCGAAGCCAGGCCCCCTGCATTGGGAGCGTGCAGTCTTAGCCACTGGACCACCACCAGGGAAGTCCCTTGGACTGATTTTTGTAATAGAAAGAACAAATCACTTTCAATTGTTGTCAAAATATGAATGCACATATACTTATTGCAAAAGATGGAAGGAGATACGATCTATTTTTCTTAGATACATATAACATTTAAATCTAGATTTTCCCTTTGTATGCTTCTCCACCACTTCCACATTTTGAAGAGGAAAAAAAAAGTGCATGCTTTCTGGGGCTTCCCTGGTGGCGCAGTGGTTGAGAGTTCGTCTGCCGATGCAGGTGACGCGGGTTCGTGCCCCGGTCCGGGAAGATCGGCTGGGCCCGTGAGCCATGGCCACTGAGCCTGCGCGTCTGGAGCCTGTGCTCCGCAACGGGAGAGGCTACAACAGTGAGAGGCCCGCGTACAGGGAAAAAAAAAAACAAAAACGCGCATGCTTTCTGCCTGACCACAAGGTTCAACCACTACTGCCTGCTGGACAAAAAAAAAGGGTGGTATTAAGGGTGCAGCCATCTGCTTGACACTGGCTCTGGGTGAGCCAAGGAAAGCTAATTAACGCCTCTACCCTCCCTCCTCTCCTCCCCCCTACCCTTCTCTCCATGCCTCCACCATCTGGTTGACCTTCCCTTCCCTCTCACACCAGCTTCTTTCGGCATCCTATGGCTTGGGGAGGTTAGAGACATTTGCCCGTCCCAGGAAGAGACAAGAATGGACTTCAGCAGCATCCTGGGCCATGAATTTCTAAAATTTGAAAGGAAATTACACAAATTACCTCCCCCACTCCCACCAATGGTGCTCTCTTTCACTGATGAAATCTTACGTGAAACATCTTTTCTTCCCTGTTCAAGGAAATTGGTAGGTCTGGAATCCAATCCACTTTGTAATGGACAATAGTCTGATAGGCAAGTACCTAATTTGTACACTGAGTCTCTCTCGTCAGTTTCTTTAGGGGCAATTAGTTTTAGGGGCAGAGATGGAATACGAAATCACAAAGTAAATATAGTATCTTTCACCATAAAGCCACAGGAAATGATGCGAGGGTACATTCAATGTGAAACGGCAGGGACAGCTCAAACGTCGTTACTCATTAAAAAGATATCAGATAAATAGGACATCAATGAAGCAGACTAAGATTTTGGGACTTTAAAGAATAAATAGTCTTTGAACTAGTAAACAAACACAGACTAGCTATAAACACACAAGAAATATGATTCTATTTACCTGAGAAATAATGCAATCTGGATAAACTGATGTTTCACTAACAAAAATCCTTGTTAACCTTGGATTTGGTTACAAAAATAACTATTTTTTTCCTGTACTTCACTCTTGTTCTGCCTTATTTTTTCTCTTTTTCTACCTTGTAGTAATACAAGCTATGTACTTTTTTTTTTTAAAGAAAATCTAACTTCCAGTTTAAAAGAAGAAAGACAATAGAAAACAAACTCTGAAAATTACAAAACTGTAAATATTGGGTCAGAATAAGAACCTGATTAGAATCTTAAAGGTAAGCTATAGTTAAGTTTACTATAAAAAGACTTGCTCCATAGTTATATTTCAACACAATAATGTAAACTTGAAAAAGACAAAAATACTGTGAGGTTTTGATGTCAGAATTTTTACATTTCTAAAAGAACTTGCTAAAATAAATTGCCCAAGTGTATCTTTTTAAGAACAGAAAGGGAGGCCAACAAACCAGTTTAGAGTATTTTTCAAACACAGATAAAATTAAGCTGTGACTCAGATCTGTACAGAGCACCAGATGCTTCCTACCTGTAGAGGACATCTGTAACTTTTTTGGTTGCTCACTCTGAACTGTCTTCCTATGTTTGGGGAATTCCTTACCATTTGAGTCTTAGCAAGAGACAGGGTCTGCCTCCCACTCTAGATGCTAAAAAAGCCAGCCAGCCAGCCGTTTCTTTTTCAGGCCTAGGTTTAGCCAATCAGATGCAGCAGGTCCAGAATCTGACCCAAAGCAATGCAAGACTGGCGAATCCATTCTGGTATCGACCTTGAATTTCCCAAAGGCACTGGGGACAGAGTACCATCCTACCTGCAGGGTTTGTGGATAGCAGCTACAGAACCTACTTTTACTTGGAACACTAACGACCTTCCCAGACAAGTTCTGGGCCCCTGATATGAAGCCTCCTTTGACCTAGGACCTCTAGCCTTCCCACCATTCTGTGAGTTACACAATATGTTTTCAGTACTTTCCTTTTCTGCTTAAGTCAGAATTAGCTTCTGTTGCTTATAGTCAAGAACCTTAAGGCACACAGAGCCTCTGGAATACTGACATAGAATTTAAAAGAGAGGAACGAGGGAATGGATAACAATTTCTCATAGAAGCTATATATGACTCATAAAAGAGTTGAAGGTAAGCTCATTAGTGATGAGATATGTGCATATTTTCCCTTATTGTAAGTCAGGAGTGTGTGTCCAGGATATATGGGGAAAGGCTGGTTTCAGTGATAGTCTAGAAACAAGGATGGGAAGACTTACCCCTTTATCTAGGTCCAGGCCTAGATAACTTACACAGGTTAAAAATGCAGGAGTACAAAACTGTATACATTTTACGAAAACATAAAACAAAATAATGTACGTTAAACACATGAAAATGGTTGCCTATTGGAGTTGGAAATAGGAGTGGGGAGTGGAGTTAAAAGGGAATGGTTGAATAAACTCATGCAAAATGCAGGGTTTCTATCTGAAAGCATCTGGCGCACATGCCTGGTGCCATTTCTTCTGCCTCTGAGATCTCCAGGAGAGAAAGAAACCCCAGCTGCCCATCCTTCGGGCTTGGAGAGGAGCCTGCAGGTATTGATGGGATTCACCATGAGGCTGGTGCTCCCAGCTCAGGTACCAACAGGAAGCAGGGGGTTGTAAGAACACCTGGGGTGGGGAACCATGGCAGAGGATGATGATATTAAACACCCTCTTTTATAAACAAAACTCTTTCAGTCTAGACCTAATTATACCATTGCAATATTGTGAGCAGTCTTGTTTAGGGTGATGAAAAAGTTTGCAATAGACTGCGGTTATGATTATACAACATCATGAATGTAATTAACGGCACTGAATTGTACACTTAAAATGGTGAATGTGGGGCTTCCCTGGTGGCGCAGTGGTTGAGAGTCCGCCTGCCGATGCAGGGGACACGGGTTCGTGCCCCGGTCCGGGAAGATCCCACATGCCGCGGAGCGGCTGGGCCCGTGAGCCATGGCCGCTGAGCCTGCGCATCCGGAGCCTGTTGCTCCGCAACGGGAGAGGCCACAACAGTGAGAGGCCCGCCAAAAAAAAAAAAAAAAAAAAAAAAAAAAATGGTGACTGTGGCAAATTTCTTTAGATTTACTGTAACACAATTTTTAAATATTAATAATGTAATATACCAAAAACCATTGAATTGTACACTTTAAATGGATGAATTGTATCATATGTGAATTATATCTCAAAAAAAGCAGTTAAAAAATTATTCTAAGTGTTTAGGGATCTTCACTTTTAAACATTTGACACTTGGTGCTGAACACTGGTTTTTTGAACAAAAGGTATTCTGGGAACTGAGAAATTGTTCCTCCCGTCTAATGGATAACCAGTCACTTCCCTTTCACAGCACGTTAGAGGCATATATCTGGGACAATAGTAACACAAACATCCCAAGATTTGGAATACATCAGGGGTTTATCATTGAAAAGAAATAAAATGTAACGAATCACAAGAATCTAGCAGAGATGGACAACTCACCTAGAAACTGGCAGCACTGCTGGAGGGAAGTTGAGAATATTCAAGAGAAAATGAAAACCACACTTGGCAGTAATTGGCTACTTTTTTTTTTTAAATCTATGAGGTTTAAAGGAGAAGCTGCTGGCTTCAGGCCCACAAAATGTAACACAGCCCACTTGAAAGCTCCCAGGACTGGATCAACCGCAGCTGGAAGGGTCTGAGCTGCGGCGGGAGCCCAGGCCTGCCAAACATCGCAGCTGCTGAGTCGTTTTCCAGGCCCGTCCCTGTATCTGCCCTGGATGTTCCTACGTCTGTGCCATCACTCATGCTGTTCCCTACACCTGGAATGTCCTTTCCACTTATCAGCAGACTTCCCAATCCTACTGATCACTCAAGGTTCAGCCAGAATAGCATTCTCTCCTTTCCTAGGGCCCAGCAGGAGGGATGCTGCTGAGAAAAACCAAATTGATTTCAAAGGGATGATTGCAGACACATCTCTCAGATATTTTTGACCAGGCAGGGGGTAGGGAATGGAGATCTGAAGTGTAACATGACTCTCATCGCTGGCAGGGGGGAGACCAGCAAAATTGTATTAAGAGAAAATACTATCCCTACTGCTCCCTACCATTCTACAAGTTTAGACTTCCTAGATCACCTGATGATCTTTCAATATCAAAGAAGGCATTTTTAAATAATTACTTATGTAATGTAGCTAGTGGTTTTAACATCTTCATTCAAAGTAATGGCCTCTCGGGGCTTCCCTGGTGGCACAGTGGTTGAGAGTCCGCCTGCCAATGCAGGGGACACGGGTTTGTGCCCCGGTCCGGGAAGATCCCACATGCCACGTGGAGCAGCTGGGCCCGTGAGCCATGGGCGCTGAGCCTGCGTGTCCGGAGCCTGCGTGTCCGGAGCCTGTGCTCCGCAACGGGAGAGGCCACAGCAGTGAGAGGCCACAACAATGAGAGGTCTGCGTACAGCAAAAAAAAAACAAAGTAATGGCCTCTCTTTACAAATTATTCTTCTATAATTAAATATTATGGGAAAAACACCTTGTATGCACATTGTTTTCTCTCCTGGTTTGACATTTAACTTTTGTTGAATTGCTATTAATTGCTACTTTTGGTGGCTTCCAAGGAAATGTTTGCATTACCTAGAACAGCTGCTTCCCAATCTTTTAAATGTCACACCAATAAAAATAATTTTTTATTTAGGAATACAGAAGCAAAAGGCTGAGTCAACCATATCCCCAATCCCTCAGCACAGGGAGCATATTTATTTATTCATTCATTCATTTATCCATCCATCCATCCATCCCTCTATCCCTTTTTATCTCCACTCCCCACTCCTATTTCCAGTTCCCATAGGCAACCATTTTGACATGTTTAATGTATATTATTTTGTTTTCTGTTTTACTGTAAATGTAGGGTTATTTTGTACTGCTGCATTTTTCATTTATGTAAGTGATGTCAGGATGAAGATCTCATTCTGTTTCTTCCTTCATTTCCTCAGCACAGCTTTGGAGACCCACAGTGTTGCTGTGTGCGCATCTAGTCTGTTACTCAGGACTTCTTGGAGGGCATCTCCTACATTAGCACCCATCCCCATAGACACACACCTTGATTGCACAGCTCCCTGTCTCTAAACACCTGATCATGGTAAATACTCTCGTACGTGCCCCTTGAGAGGGAACTTACGGGTCATAGGGTACCTAGACATTCATCACAATGACGTACCCTCTACTGCTCTCTAGACTGCCTACGCTCATCTAGAAGCTGTACATAAGGTTTCCTAGAGGCCTACAGTGCCACCAGCACTTGGCATGAAAATGTGAGTATTTGTACAGCACACTGGGGTGAAACAATGATGCTGCTCCTTGGAAGAAAACGGGTCCCTGGACTCTTGCAGCCTCATCCATGCAGCCTCCCTCAGGGCAGAAGCATCAATACTTCTGGTATTGATCTATTTGCCTGTAACCCCTTTCAAAGCATTTCTCTGCGGCACAACACAAATGAAGAAATGCCAGAGCAGGAGGCCTTCCCTCCCCATCTCCCACTGTCTTCTTAAAAGTTAAGTCTCAGGAGTCTATGGAATGAGGAACAAGTGTTAAATTTCTCAGGGTGGCACTTACTGTAGCTGCACACCCCGGGTGTGAAGGTGTCTACATGGAGAACCCAGGGTTACCACTAGCAGCCACCATCACTTCCAGCATTCCTTCCCGGTGCCACTGACACTATTGCTTACCATCCTGCCACAGTCCTGGACCAAATATTGCTATTTCCAGTTTAAGGAAGAAGCGAATACTAAGGACAGAACAGTCAGAGCCTCACAGCAGGGGGTGTGAGGGGCAATTGGAATCCAGGCCTGCTTGACTGAAAACCCCAGTTTCTTTGTAGGCCCTCCTGGAAAATACTGCAAGAACAAAGGGCAGAAATAAGCCCTGCGGGAGAAATTAACCTTGCTTCCCTGGGGAACCTGGGAGCTATACGTACAGAGCTAAAGACTCCAAGACTGAGCTTTCCCGTGAACACTGCAGATTCCAGTGAGAGCATGGGTCACTTTCTTTTGCTTTGTTACCCCAGATTTCTGGGATTTCAGTCTGGCAGTTGAGGTACAAACATGTCAACTTTGTTTGGAAAAATCTGATGATCTAAGAATCATTGAATTTGCTTTGATAGATTTTTCTTTTTTCTATTTGGTGTTTTGTTTTCCTTCAGAGGTGTAAATTGCGTGACTAATGTGTTTTCACCATCTGTGGGTTGAGGTTGACAGAGGGAATAAAATAGGCACCTTTTCTATTCCTAAATAATGGAAGAAAAAGGAAAAAACCCCAAAGTTAATTTTTCTAGAGAACTATAAAAAAAAAATCCCAGCCAATGCGATGATGAGATAAATAGTTCAAGAAACGACATCTTCATTTATTCATGTGAAATATAGTCTTTGTTGCCGCCTGGAGTGAGGATTTCCAGGACTGCCATGTATATTAAGTTCTGGGAGAGGGAGAAACATTTTCTTATATGTGTCTCTAGAAATGAAGACAACTTATTAACCAAGCAGGAAGTTATATTTGCATTCTTGGCCTCCTTCACAGTTTCTAATGGCACCAGGAACTGGGGATGGAGAGGGGCTGACACAATCCCGTTCCTAGTAATGAAGTGTTCAAATCTGGGGTCATTGCAGGCATGCTGAGCCGTTCTCTGGATTTCCAGAAAAACATTTTGACAGTCTTTTCACCTCAGGACTTGCATTAGGTGTATCATGTCCAATGTATCATATAGCTATGGGAAACCGACTTAGGACATTTGTGTGAGACAAAAAAAAAATGGGTCTTTAAACAAGCACAGGCTACCAAACTAGTGACTCCAACAGCTACATTTACATGTACATAATATAGGCATTGTTAATTATGGTTTTCCATCTGTATATTTAAAAAGACTGTAATAGCATAATTTTTGTGTTTTTTTTTATAAATTTATTTTTATTTATTTATTTTTGCCTATGTTGGGTCTTCATTGCTGCGCACAGGCTTTCTCTAGTTGCGGCGAGCAGGGACTACTCCTCCTTGCGGTGAGTGGGCTTCTCATTGCGGTGGCTTCTCTTGTTGCGGAGAGTGGGTTCTAGGTTCGTGGGCTTCAGTAGTTGTGGCACGTGGGCTCAGTAGTTGTGGCTCACAGGCTCTAGAGAGCAGACTCAGTAGTTGTGGCGCACGGGCTTAGTTGCTCCGCGGCATGTGGGATCTTCCCCGACCAGGGCCCGAACCCGTATCCCCTGAACTGGCAGGCGGATTCTTAACCTCTGCACCACCAGGGAAGCCCATAGCATAATTTTTGGGTGTGATGATGGACAGTGATGTTAAAATATATGTACATGTGTCTATATGTATATATACATATTCAAGAATAGAAGCCAATTAACATCTGTGGCATAGAACAATAATGATACATTTTAGACCTTTAAAATTTTTTTTAAATTCTATTTTAAAAGCTAATTAGGGACTTCCCTGGTGATCCAGTGGTTAAGAATCTGCCTTCCAATGCAGGGGACGCAGGTTCCATCCCTGGTCGGGGAAGATCCCACATGCCACGGGGCAACTAAGCTCATGCACCACAACTACTGAGCCCACGCACTCTAGAACCCCTGCACCACAACTAGAGAGAAGCCCATGCCACAGTTAGAGAAGCCCACGTGCCGCAATGAAGAACCCACGTGGCACAGTGAAAGATCCCCGCCCCCCACATGCCACAGCGAAGATCCCACGTGCCGCAACTAAGACCCGAAGCAGCCAAATAATAATACAATTTTTTTAAAAAAGCTAATTAAGTAAAAGATCTGTTTTTGATTGTATGTTTATAGTAATAACTGCAAGTTGTTTGCCTCTCACGTATCTTCCACTGCATATCAAGATGCCAGACTCATCCTCTATTTTCCATTGGTCACGCCTCTGACTCACATCACTGCGCTAAGCCTTAATTTTGTAAAGTCTTGAAAATAGAGTATTAGGAAAGAACAGATCATTTAATGTGTTCATCCCTCTGCTATGGAAAATAAACAAAGTTTGCTTTTAATTGTAATACATGGTTATTGTATTAAACTCCATGTGTGGGGGGCAGTGGACTGCTCCCCACCCCTCCCTACCCCCCGTCCCTGCCTCCCTCACCATCATTCTCCTTAAGAACTTCCCACTTGGGCTCCCCTGGTGGCGCAGTGGTTAAAAATCCGCCTGCCAATGCAGGGGACATGGGTTCGAGCCCTGGTCCGGGAAGATCCCACATGCCATGGAACAACTAAGCCCGTGCGCCACAACTACTTAGCCTGCGCTCTAGAGCCCGTGAGCCACAACTACTGAAACCCATGCACCACAACGACTGAAGCCTATGCACCACAACTACTGAAGCCTGCATGCCTAGAGCCTGTGCTCTGCAACAAGAGAAGCCACCGGAAAGAGAAACCCGTGCACCGCAACGAAGAGTAGCCCCCACTCGCTGCAACTAGAGAAAGCCCACGCAAAGCAATGAAGACCCAACGCAGCCAAAATAAATAAAATAAACAATTTAAAAAAAAAAAAAGAACTTCCCACTGTCTCCAGATGAGTGGGTTATCCTAAGTCTTGTTTCTGCTGTGTGGTTCTGTCCTACGAGAATAGTTGACCAGTCCAGAGCAGAACCCTGAGCAAAGAGGGACAATCAGCTTCTGTTCTCCAGGAAGTACATTTTGACCAAGAAGTGTTTGAAGCAGCAAGCCCTCTAAGGAGAAAGTCTCTGACTGTGTCTGGGTTCACCGAGGTCCCCAGAGATGCCCTGGTTATGCTGCTACCCACTCTTCCCTGCATTCAAGGCCATGCTCGAGTATTCTCCCACAAGGGCCTCCACCCTTCAGGACTTTTTTGCTTAAGTTCTGTTTGTTTTTGCTCACTTGTAAACTGAGGAAATTCAATTTAACACAACACAACACACATACGTAATATGACATTATTTCAGTGCTAACCTGGAATTTATGTTTTATGGTAGAATGAAGATCATAGACTCATCTTCCATCTGACACTGACACTACCTGACAGTGTCCTTTCTGAAGAACCCCAAATTATTTGAAGTAGGTTAAAACAGTATGAGAGAAAATGATTTAAGGAATTTGCGGGGAAATGTGGGGCTTGTTAACTTGAACACTAACTTTAAAAAAATAAAAAGGTCTGTTAGACTTCCTTTCAGAATCCCAGCATCACACAGAAGACTATTTGTGGACTATCACTAAAAGCTATTCAATTTCCTATAACCAAAGGAGGGTCTTTGTTTTGGCTTAAGCACCAGATATAAATGTCCTTGCTCGCCTACTCAGGATTTAAAAGTCTTAAGTCATTACATGGCAGTGACGTTTCAAAAAAATTTTAAAAAGCAGGAAATAGAGCAGAACTCTTACCAACACATGCAGACAACAGTAGCAGCCACAAAATACACAGTATCCTGTTCTGCCACATTCACTGGGCTGGATTATATTGTTTCATAGGCCCAGTTAACTCTAGGAGAATTAATACGTGCATATTGTTTAGTGTGGGTGTGGGCAGTGTAATTAAACCCAGAGTCTTTAATTCTTCTCAAGGTCAGATGAAAGAACCATTTTGGTTTTGTCTAACATTCAGGGTGTGTTTCCAGTTAAACTAAAATCAGAGCAAGCAGCTCTGGGTTCTCCTTCAGGATCTCTCTCATGAAAACTAATTGCACGGTTCTGCTCCTCCCAGGCCCACCCCTTTCTTCTGGAAGCAGCACTATCTTTCTGTACCTGAAAAATCTCCACTGAGGGCACAAGTAGGCCTCATAGAATTTATCTGATCTCCTTTTTTGCCCAAAAATAAATGGCCTAAAACTGGGGGCAGTGTTTTTTGTTTTTTTTTTTGCGGTACGCGGGCCTCTCACTGTTGTGGCCTCTCCCGTTGCAGAGCACAGGCTCCGGACGCGCAGGCTCAGCGGCCATGGCTCACGGGCCCAGCCGCTCCGTGGCATGTGGAATCTTCCCGGACCGGGGCACGAACCTGTGTTCCCTGCGTCGGCAGGCGGACTCTCAACCACTGCGCCACCAGGGAAGCCCTGGGAGCAGAGTTGGGTAAGATTAGACATGGTGATTTGAGTTAGAGTTCTAATCTGTCCCTAACTAGGACATCCTTTTATTGACCCTGACCCCTCCCACCAGTTCATTAAGGTTCTTTATCACTCAAGTAATTGTTTATAAGAGAAGATATTAAAAGAATTCTTAGGCCTACCTTTTTGTGAAGATGTCTTATAAGACTACACCTTCCCTGGTCTAAATAAGAAATTCAAACATGTCCTAGGGGTCCCCTGGTTAAGTTCAGGAGTGAACTTATTGTCAGCCCAAACTGCCAATTCTCATCACGCTGTGAATGAATCCTTGAGTGCCATTCAATTCATCTTTGCATCCCTGGCACCTGCCATCATGTGGGCTATTAGGAAGGAAGCTCAATAAATATTTGTCAAATGAACATATCTTATTCATCTTTCCTATTAGAATTTAGTTCTCAAAAGGAGTAAGAACCATGTGGACTTATACTTTAGATTCCATGCAATACAGACAAATTTCATGCCCAGGGAAAGAACTTAAGACATATCGCAACACATATTTATCAAATTAAAGAAAAACTAGGACTTCCCTGGTGGTGCAGTGGTTAAGAATCCACCTGCCAATGCAGGAGACATGGGTTCGATCCCTGGTCCGGGAAGATCCCACATGCTCAGAGCAACTAAGCCCATGCGTCACAACTACTGAGCCTGTGCTCTAGAGCCCACGAACCATAACTACCGAGCCTGCGTGCCGCAACTACTGAAGCCCACACGCCTAGATCTCGCGCTCCGCAACGAGAGAAGTCACTGCAATGAGAAGCCCGCACACTGCAACAAAGAGTAGCCCCCGCTCGCGGCAACAAGAGAAAGCCCGCGTGCAGCAACGAAGACCCAACGCAGCCAAAAATAAATAAAATTTTTTTAAAAAAGAAAAAGTAGTAAGTTTGGCAAATACAAAGAGATTTCAAAAATAGAGTCTTCAGTCAAACTGCAGCACCTGAACAAGGTATATAAAAAGACCACTCAAAAACTCAGAGCTCTGCACTTGGAACCAGATGAGTAGTCCCCAGAGAAGGGGTGGTGGGGCTGGAGATTTTGAGGAAAGCCTCAGATGAGAGGTGGAACCCACTGGAACTGCAGTGACTGGATGAGAGTCAGACCACTCCCACCTGCACAGAGCTTCATAAATAGTCACCACCCCACTCTCGTCTGTTGGATGATGAGTCAAACCAAAACTGTCATCAAAGCTGCTAGGATTTTTCCCTCTGTTCTTTTTGCACCTAAGGCATAACACGGAGAATAAAAAGACAAAAAACAAAAACAAAAAAGCAAACCCCAAACCCTTCATAATAAAACAGTGCGCTCGAAGGAGTGACATTTATTGTCTTTGGCAAGTGTCTACTGAAGGGTTTAACTCAGCGTCTCTCCCGCCCTGTAGTTTGTGTGAGAGGAGGCGGGCAGCAGGAGTACTGACTTCATTCCTTCTCTACACAAGCTTTCACTCATCTGCCTCTGAAAATAACTCTATCTGAAGTTTAAGTGGAACCAGGTCTAATGGGATCTCACATGTGATATTTTTTAAGTACGAAAACAAGAAACAAAAACCTAATACAGCAAATGCCACTGAACTGTACACTTTAAAATCGTTAATAATTAAGTTTATGTTATGTGAATTTTACCCCAATTTAAAAAAAAAAAGGTGTGGGGGGTACTTCCCTGGCTCTCCAGTGGTTAAGATTCTGCACTTCCACTGCAGGGGTCACGGGTTCGATCCTTGGTCTGGGAAATAAGATCCCACATGTGGGGCGGTGTGGCCAAAAAAAAGAGTGGAGCAACCTTAATTTGCTGTTAAGATCTTTCCAGGGTCATGAAATTTGTCCATCCTACTTTGTGTCTGTAAAGGGCTGGACAAGACCAAAAGGAATTTAGCACTGTGAGGAAGCCCTGGACTCGGAATCTTGAATTTATAGTGCCAGCTGTGCTTCATCTTGGGGATCCTTTAACCTCTCTACGCCTTTGTAAAAAAAAAAAAAAAACTCCAGGATTGGAATATCTGGTCACCTAGGTCTTTACAAGAAGTAAATTGTTTAATTTAAAAGCAAGAGTCTTTATTGTTATCTTTCAAAAGAGCTGCTTTCACATTTCACTATTCAGTAAGTCTAGAGGCCCAGTGACATGACACGAGCACTGAAAGCCAAGCAAATCACTTTTCCTGGGTCTCTCCCTACCTAAACACCCATTCATTGAAAAAAGCAATAAATTAACGCATTCCAAGACACAAAAATAAATAAAACCCAATCCTGCCCCCAAGAAGTGAGCAGTCTACTGACTGTTATGCAACCATTTACAGAAGGACAAATGACAGCACAGGCCCGGCAGCGTGGAGAAGCAGAGCGCCTTGAAAGCTAAGGAAGGTGGTGGACCCTGAGGGCGTAGCCGCGGGGGAAGGGCCGGCGGGGCTGAGACCTGCTGGCACAGGCTGGGCGGGGCGGAGAAGCAGGTGAGCTGCGGGAGCGGGCCCCCTATGCACCCTTAGGCTTCCCACCTGGCCCAAGAGGAGCTTGGGCTTGGCGGTTGAGACACGTAGGTCCCTACAATATGCTTCTTAATTACTAAGAAAAATTAGTTACCTTACAGTGGAGAAAACTGGCAAACAGCTTCTTATCCAGGGATAAAAGTTAAAATCATTAGGTAGAGAACAAATTGACATCATGTGCTTCCTGATATAGTGCACTGAGAAATCTGTGGAATTTCTGTCCGAAGTACCTAGTCTGATTTTTTTTTTGTTGCGGTACGCGGGCCCCTCACTGTTGTGGCCTCTCCCGTTGCAGAGCACAGGCTCCGGACGCGCAGGCTCAGCGGCCATGGCTCACGGGCCCAGCCACTCCGCGGCATGTGGGATCCTCCCTGACCGGGGCACGAACCCGTGTCCCCTGCATCGGCAGGCGGACCCTCAACCACTGCGCCACCAGGGAAGCCCTATCTTACTTTTTAAAAGGTCAGGTCTGAGTTATTCACTCACAAAGAGCCTGACAGTGTTCATCGGAAACAGCTAAGAGCAAAGGCGGAGCACCCAATAGAGCTGGGCAGGGCTGATCTGTTGAAATTTCTGGTCCTGCTGGTCTCAGGGTCAGGTTGGGGATGAGCACTTTTCACCCCCAGCTACAGTGTATGGATCCAGTCCCTCCAAGAGAGCACCATCCGGGAAGGTGTGTCTAAAATGAATTATCAGAGCGAGCAAGTGGCCCGAGACAGGAACTGGGAGAGGTGCAGAGCCAGGGAAGTCAGATGCCAGAGAAGGTAAGAATAAGGAACGCATCCAATACAGCAGAGGAATGAGAAACTTCTGGAGCAATTTCAGAGGCTTTAGTAATTGCCTAAAGCAGAGCTTTACATTCTACTAATAGAATGTTGCTTGGTCAGGCTGAATGCTTTGGAATGTTCCAGAATAGAACATATAGGAAGAATAAGAAAGTTTAAAAGAGGTTTTGAGGTCAATGTCACAAAACATAGGGTAGAATGGAGCAGAGGCAAGTGGCTCTGACAAACCAAAAAAGAATTAGACTCAATTATTTGAGAGAGCTGATTGAGTCAGTAACTTCTAATAAGTTTGGGAAAATAGTGTTTATGTAGGTTTAAAGCTCTTGAACTCAACTTGACAGCTAGTATACATAATTAAAGAAGTGCGTCTATTGGATATTTGTATTTGAAGTAAAATTTTTTTCTTAAAAATCTTTTAACTTTGTCATCATCCAAAATTTTTTTCTTAAAAATCTTTTAACTATGTGACAAAGTTTTAAAAAGGAACCGACTTCTATTTTGTAATAGTACATATCTATGTAAAATACTCTGTAAGAAGAGGTGTTGTTTTTGTTTTCTTAGTTTATGTTCCCAAAGCTTTCCATGCCCAAAAGGGAGTGCCTGTGACATGGTTCAGAAGACACCCATGATCATATGGTTTTGGGCATGCCAAAACCTCCCCGGTATGTGTCAGACACTTTATTTTGGCAAATTAGAGCTTGTATATTTCCATGATAAATAATGTGATTCTGTTTGTTTCTCAACTACTTAAAGAAAGGTGAAATTGTCTACTCCCCAAAATCAAACAAAATCCAATCTGCAGAAACAGATCTACAGGATTATTTTTTAATATCTTAACAAAAGATAAATGTCATCAGAGAGCTGTATCAATTTGGTTGTGTTGAGATGGGATTTACAGAAAATCCCTCAAACATAGATACTTGTATAATCTGCTTGAGTCAAGAATTTGGACTTCCCTGGTGGCACAATGGTTAAGAATCCGCCTGCTAATGCAGGGGACACGGGTTTAAGCCCTGGTCCGGGAAGATCCTACATGCCGTGGAGCAACTAAGCCTGTGCGCCACAACTACTGAGCCTGCGCTCTACAGCCCTTGAGCCACAACTACTGAGCCCACGTGCCACAGCTACTGAAGCCTAGGCACCTAGAGCCCATGCTCTGCAACAAGGGAAGCCACCCAATGAGAAGCCCACACACCGCATCAAAGAGTAGCCCCCGCTCTCTGCAACTAGAGAAAGCCCGCACACAGCAACAAAGACCCAACACAGCCATAAATAAATAAATGTATTTTAAAAAAAAAGAAATTGGACCGACTCTGCAAATACTGAGGGTCTACTATATGGACCATTACAGTTATGATATCCAATGAAAACTCTAGAAGAATATTGGCTAGGTTTCACGTTTTAAATATTTGGAATCTTTCAGTTAATTAAATCCATTTAGAATCAAAACCTTAGGATATTTAAAGGAATAACCCAAAGGAAACATCAAAAGCAGACTAAAGTGTTGATTTAGTGGCAGCATCAATTCATCAAAATTTTTAAAAAACAGATTGATTCAAAACATGAGGCATATTCTTTTCTTTTCTATGAATGTCCAGAATGACCAGACAGGATTAGCAAATTACAGTTGGGATACATAAAAGTTTCAGTTACGGATTTTTTCAAAGGGCTCTTTTTTTTTTTTGCGGTACGCGGGCCTTTCACTGTTGTGGCCTCTCGCGTTGTGGAGCACAGGCTCCGGACGCGCAGGCTCAGCGGCCATGGCTCACGGGCCCAGCCGCTCCGCGGCATGTGGGATCTTCCCGGACCGGGGCACGAACCGGTGTCCCCTGCATCGGCAGGTGGACTCTCAACCACTGCGCCACCAGGGAAGCCCAAAGGGCTCATTTCTTAAAGCATCTACTTTTTAGACTCAGGTAGCCAAAGGATACTCATATTTGGAGGTTAAATAAATTTGCTCTTAGGAAAAAAGCAAATGAATTTGCCAGGAGACTTCATTGTTAACAAGGCCAATTTTCAAAAATGCCAGAAACCCAAAGAAAACCACAACTGTGAAGGGAATCTTTCTAGTACTCCAATGGGAATGAATAGGTCTCCCTGAGCTTCCTTTTCACTGGAATGTATATCCCATTAGGAATGATATCTCAGTGGAGTAAATGCTTAGCACCACTCAGGCTGGAATCTCACCAGCTATAAACATTTCAAAAATACACATCTAAGCCAGCCTCGGCTAGGAGCCAAGACAATATAGTAATCCACTTGGACAGCTGTGAGGGTGAAGTTGGGTCAGAGATAAGCAGCTCCCGCTGAATGTTTATAGTTCACCTCTCACCTGACAAGCCCAGACACCGGGCTGTGAAGTGCAGGTGTCCTGGTTGTTCCTGTCTAAGGCTTCAAGACACCATGATCCAATCTCTGTTACTGTAACTACACTCACCCCTGATACTTAACATTTGCCGAAGTGAATACATTTCCTAAATTCATGCATGGATACTAAATTTAGCTGCAGTGTTTTTCATTTTAAATTGTTAAGTTTCTACCGGGTTCTATTTCATGTATTCAATAAATATTTATTGAGTGCTTCCTATGTGTTAGGGTTTCTTTTTGGTTAAGCCAAACAGAGGAAAGAGAGCTGCCAAGGTTTGCCCTGTTCAGTTTTCTTCCAAGTGAACAAACTCCCAAAGGAGTCCACAGTTTAGACTTGATGTTTTCTGTAGCAGCTGCCAGCCGCAGGGAAATACAGTGTCATAGCTCACTGGTGACAGATGGCAGTAATGGCTTGGGTTCAAAAAAAATTGCAAGTTTATGGACCAACAATATACAAAAAGCAAATTACCTTAGTTACACAATGCTTAAGGTAGGAAGTAGCACAAAAACATAATTTAGATAAGCCCTTTGGTGTTACTAAAATACTAGTAGATTTGAAAATTAAAATGTTGTGATTATGAAACATGTTAACACCCTCCATACACTCCCTGCCTCTAGTGTAGTAAGCAGAATGCTTTCCCTTGCAAGTGACAGAAACCCAAGGTAAAATCGTCTGAGCATAAGAGAGCTTGCTGGTAATTTCTGGTATTACCAGTAAATAAAAAAACTTACTGGTAAGTTCACTGTAACTGGTAATTTCGGGTTATGGCTGGCTTCAGGACGACAGATCCAAGATCTCGGATGAACTTGTTAGGTCTCTCAACTATGCTTTTTCACTGTTCTCGACCTATTCTCTTCTGTGCAGGTGGGCTTTTTCCACATGGCAGGCAAATTATCAGACAATGTCCCCCAGTTAACATCTGCCCCCACCTCCACAATGCGAAAAGCAAAGCACTTTCCCCTCCAACTCTAAATGTAAAATCCCGGAGGGATTTTCATTGGCCTGACTTGGGTTGCATGCCTTTGCCTACTAAAGCCAGGTAAGCAGGATATCAGGAATGTTCTGTGCCCACTGTGGAATAGGGTCCTGGTTTTAGCAGCCCCACCAAAATCACACGATTGCATTGCTGTGGGAGAGAACGAGTTCCGCAAAGGAAGAGCTTTTTACGTAGACAAAACCAAAAGACATTCCTGAAGATTCCAAATTCAGATCTGCCCTTACCTTTTGGTTCAGCCATGTTCCACTGAACGTTTGACTAATATGGTTATATTTCTGGCTCATTGGTTCTTAAACTTTAACATGTATCAGAAACATCTGGAGAGCTTGTTAAAACACAGATTGCTGGGGACCACCCCAGTGTTTCTGATTCAGCAGATCTCTTTCTAAGTGACGTTGATGCTGCTGGTCTGAAGACCACACTGTGAGACCCCCTGTTTTGGAATTTATTTTTTTAATTTTAAAAGAGCTCCTTATCCAAGTAAATACCGTTCCTGGATATATCTTGCAGGTAAAATCTTTCTAATTTTCAATGAACATGTCATCCTGATGCTGATTACCATTGTGGCCTTGGGCAAGTTACTAAATCACTCTCCCAATTTTTCCTTGTGTAAAATGGAAATAACAGTACTTACTTCATATGGTTGTTGCAGAGATTAAATTAATTAATACATGTAACACACTTAGAAGTACATGGTATGTAATATATGTTTGCAAGTATTTAAACTGTTCCAGAGGATAGAGAGGGAAATCATGCAAAGTACTTTATAATGGAATCAAAATATGAATATCAAATCCTGAAAAGGATTATACACACCAACCTCACCTATGAATTAACCATGAAATCCTAAATGAAATATTAGCAAATAGAATCCAGCTGTATATTAAAAGAATACAATAGCACAACTAAGTGGGCTTTATTCCAAAATTGGAAAGATAGTTCAGTGAAATCTATTAATATATTTACTATAGTAATAGGTCTGAAGCAAAAACATCATATGGTCATTTCAAATGCTGGAAAGGTAATCAGTATTGAGTCCTGGTGAAATTTTTTAGTAAAGTCAGAATAGATGAGTGGTAGACACATGTCATCTATATTTTTAGCTAACCAGCATCAGCTTCCTATTCTGGGGTATGGAGTTTGTGTGAATCTTGGTGGGACACGGGGTCCCACTAGAAAAGCCAGGCACTTGCTTTTCCTGACCCTGGGAGACACAGTGCAAGCACCAACCCAAACCTGGTCAACCAGAGACCCTCACCTGGTACTGAGTCAGAAGTGGGTAATGCAAAGAAGTACAGGTGGCAGGAGGCAGTCTCAACCTGACTCCCCTTGGGGCCTAATTTTGTCTGCAGTCTGGCTTCCCAGCATTTTTTTTTTCTTTTAGAACAGATATAATTTTATTTTACATTTAAAAGATCAGTATTATTGTTTCTTTTGAAGGTGGGAATAAAGCATTCTTGGTAGAGGGAACAGAATGCATTGGGTTTGTTCCGATAACCCAAGACATAAAACTAGTAACGAGGGCTTCCCTGGTGGCACAGTGGTTGAGAGTCCGCCTGACGATGCAGGGGACACAGGTTCGTGCCCCGGTCCGGGAAGATCCCACATGCCGCGGAGCGGCTGGGCCCGTGAGCCGTGGCCGCTGGGCCTGCGCGTCCGGAGCCTGTGCTCCGCAACGGGAGAGACCACAACAGTGAGAGGTCCGCGTACTGCAAAAAAAATAAAAAAATAAAACTAGTAACGATGGGTAAATGCTATAGGAAGTCTAAAAAAATTGGCAAGACCATTATTGGCATTTAGACAGAGGCTAATTGATCTCCACTTGATAGGAATGTTGCAGTGAAGAGTCAAATATCATATGGATACTTGGACCAGATGAACTCATATTTGCAAACTGGAGATTTATTACTGGATGTTTCTCAGTCCAGAAATAAACAAAACCCAAAATTTCAAAAGGACCCCCAATTTTATAATTCTTAATCTTTCTTGTTCTTATGAGCCAAGTTTGGAACTTCAGCTGTCCCAGAGATTCCATGGGCTGTCAAATAGGCTTCCAAAATTTTCTTCCCATAAGTTACCCAGATTCTATTTGGGATTTTGAAACCAAGAATTTTGACTAGTCCAAGATGAATATCTTCTTGACCTGACTTAAAAAGTGTGTACCTCGGGCTTCCCTGGTGGCGCAGTGGTTGAGAGTCCACCTGCCGATGCAGGGGACACGGGTTCGTGCCCCGGTCCGGGAAGATCCCACATGCCGTGGAGCGGCTGGGCCCATCAGCCATGGCCACTGAGCCTGCACCTCCGGAGCCTGTGCTCCTCAACGGGAGAGGCCACAACAGTGAGAGGCCCGCGTACCGCAGGGAAAAAAAAAAGCGTATATCTCAAACCAAAAGTCAACATTCTATTTAATGGTAAAACATCAGAAAACAATCCCATTAAGGCCAGCAATACGGCAAGGTGATCTCTATGCTCATCTACCACAGGAGTCTCTAGATTGTTTTAGGGAGAAAGTGTCAGGGAACAGCTTTTATCTCACGAAAGTCTTGTGAACAGGGCACAGGCAAGGCAAGCTGAGTGGCCAGTAGAAGGCCTGAATCAAGTCTAGGAGAGAGTACCACATACCAGGTCACAGGAGCCGCAGCGGGAGAACTTGATAATATATCTTATATCTTAAAAGGCTTAACAAATGTTCTTACCCTTGTCTCAGCAGTTTACTTCTGGGGATTTGGCCTAAGAAAATAACCAGGGCTGAAAACAAAGACTTGTGTGTGTAAAGGGAAGAAAATAGACAAGAGAATAGACAATAGACCTGGCCCCAATAGACAACAAGTAGCCTGTCTTTTAAGTAGGAAAGTACTTTCTCTTTCTTCTCCTTTTGCCCCTACTCCTCTTTTCTCCATCTTCCTCCTCCTTTTCCTCCTCTCCCCAGCTTGGAGAAAGAGGAAGAGCCAGTCCAGACCCAGCTCTGGGCCCTGCATGGCCCATCTACTTTCCCTCCCTCCTCCCAGCTCTATTCTGGCCATAGGGGGTTGTATGCACTTGTGGGAACGTGTCATCCTCATGTCCAAGCTCTGTCCACATGCTTGCCCACCCCTCCGGGCTAAGAGCAAGCACACCAGTGGTGTGGCCCGTTCTTGGGAGAATGGACCAAAGATGGGGCCGAGTCAGTCAGGTCTCAGAAAATGAGCTTCTTGAGGCAATTTGGCCAGGGAATTCCAGGGTACACAGAGCACACTTGAAGGGGGAATTGGGACAGGGAGGGACCTATCAGGAGAGGTCTGGTTCAAGTACTGGATCAAATCCAAAAAAGCTTTTCAAAGATGATCTATCTTAAGCTTTCTTTCCCCTGTGAGTTCAGCAGTCTTGTTATGGGTACAAGGATATCTGAGTACAGGTATACTAAAGATAAGTCTAAGGAAGAAGTACAGTCCAAAAGATGTTAGTAAGAAAAAGGAAATAACTAGATAATGTAGAAAATGACTCCCTAAATTACTAATGTAAGTTTTTAGCAGAGAGCCTTCTGTTCAAGTATTCCCAGGTTGTACCTGGGAATCTTAGGATTCTCAGCACAGCGAATCTTCTCGAGAAACATTTGGGGGTTTTGTTTTGTTTTAAATTAATTAATGAACTTATTTTTGGCTGCACTGGGTCTTCGTTGCTGTGCATGGGCTTTCTCTAGTTGCGGCGAGCTGGGGCTACTCTTCATTGTGGTGTGCGGGCTTCTCCTGGCGGGGGCTTCTCTTGTTGTGGAGCACGGGCTCTAGGTGCATGGGCTTCAGGAGTTGTGGCTCAATAGTTGTGGGTCACAGGCTTAGTTGCTCTGTGTCATGTGGTATCTTCCCAGACCAGGGCTTGAACCCGTGTCTCCTGCACATGCAGGCGGATTCTCAACCACTGCGCCACCAGGGAAGCCCCCCTCCTCTCTCTTTAAAACACCTTGCAGAGGGCTTCCCTGGTGGCGCAGTGGTTGAGAGTCCGCCTGCCGATGCAGGGGACACGGGTTCGTGCCCCGGTCCGGGAAGATCCCACATGCCACGTGAGCGGCTGCGCCCGTGAGCCATGGCCGCTGAGCCTGCGCGTCCGGAGCCTGTTGCTCCGCAACGGGAGAGGCCGCAACAGTGAGAGGCCCGCGTACCGCAAAAAAAAAAAAAAAATACACACCTTGCAGAACTGCCAAGAGTGTGAGAAGGGTCTGTGTTAGTGAGCCACAGTTTCAGCCATGTTGCTTTGGACATGATTAGCAATGGCATGTGATGGCAACAGATGTAAGTAGAGAGCTCTTTGATTACCTAGGTTTCAGCTGGGATACCACTTTCCTCTGGCTACGGCAATAGCAGCATGGAGGCTCCTTCTACTCTAGAGCAACTGTCTTCAGATGTGGAAGTCTCCAAGGCTCACAAGAGGGGAGTGGAGGGTGGGCATCTGAGTTTTGACTCCAGCAGTGATACATGAGCAAGGAGGACTGCCCCGTGAAATGAAGAAGCACTGAAACCCTGCGTCAAGTCCGTTTCACCTGCCTTCACTAATCAAGGTCGTTTTAAGACTTGCGTGTCCTCCAAGCAGCACATAGCCTAAAGATGTTTGCCCGAGTTGTTTTCCAGGAATTTGGAGTCAGCTGTGTCTAGTTCCAGCTGAGCTGGGTAAGGGGCTAGGACTGCCCCTTAGCACTGAGCATGCGCAGATGTCCGCTCAGTGACCTTTTGACATCAGAGGGCCAAAACTCCACCCTCAAAGCGTGCTAAGTGCCTCCATTTTTAACATGCAGAGACCTGGAGATGAATTACCCCTGTTCAGAACGACGATTACACACCTTTTACCAATCACCTTTTGCTATACTCCTCTGCTTTTGCCTCAGACCACCCTGCAGCTGTATTTTTTGTCCCATAAGTACCCCAGCCCCTTGGCTTTGGAGAGGCAGATCTGAGACTTGTTTTCCCTTCTCCTTGTTTGGCTGCCTTGTGAATAAACCCTCTATTTGCTTCAAACTTTGGTGTCGCAGCATTTGGCTTGCTGGGCGCCAGGCAAAACAAACTCGTTTTGGTAACAGCACTTTGAGAGGCTCCCAAACATAATGGGGTTGGGGGCATGGGGGCCGAGGGATAGAAATTGAACTTATAGTTGTACACCTGAAACTAACACAACACTGTAAATCAACTATACTCCAATAAAAATTTTAAAAAAAAAGAAATTGACCTTGCTGATAATCTGAGGATATATGCAAGTGGGAAGCATTGCTTGCACCCTCAAATCATCATATGTAATCTCAGTTCCATTTTTATTTATTTATTTTTTGGCTGCGTTGGGTCTTCGTTGCTGCGTGGGGCTTTCTCTAGTGGTGAGCGGGGGCTACTCTTTGTTGTGGTGCACGGGCTTCTCATTGCAATGGCTTCTCTTGTTGACGGCCATGGGCTCTAGGAGCACAGGCCTCAGTAGTCGTGGCTCGGGCTCTAGAGCGCAGGCTCAGTAGTTGTGACGCATGGGCTTCGTTGCTTCACGGGATGTGGGATCTTCCCAGACCAGGGATCAAACCCATGTCCCCTGCGTTGGCAGGCGGATTCCTAAACACTGTGCCATCAGGGAAGCCCCCTCAGTTACATTTTGAAGAGAACTGGGCATTTATACTGTTGTGCTGAGGTCCTGGAATCTACACTTTGGACTTTGGAGATGACTTTAAAGATTGGCTTATTAACGATACACCCAGTATTTAAATCTTCTTGCCAGGAGTTGTCCAACCTATTTCAACAGAGCTCAAGACTGGGATTCACTCTTTTCTGAAGCACCTCATTCTATGTTTGGAAACATTAATAAAATAGTATCTTGAAGATTAAGCCTGAATTTGTCTCCGTGTAATGTTCACTCTTTGGTTCTACAACCTGAGGCAGTAAGGGTTAGACTTATCTAATCTATCCCCCACAAAATACCTGTCAAAAATTTAAAGGCAGTCAGCCTGATACATCACTCTTCAAGGCTAAACACTCTAAGGTTGTTTGTGCAACTGTTCTTTGTGTGACATGTGTCAGGGCCCTTTGTGCTCCTGATTTCTCTGAGAACTTTGCAGTTGTCTCTTTTCCTTATGAGACGCAACATCCAGAACTGAATGTCATGTTTCTGGGGTAGAGAGAGAGCAACTGTCACCACTGCTTTTCTCTTAATGCAGACCAAGATCATAGTCGCTTTTTTGGTGGAAACCTCAAAATGGGTGTATACTGATGTAAATGCTGCCTGCATTCCCTAAATCATTTTCACATGAGCTACTGCTAAACCCTGCTTTTGCTTTGCTTTGCTCAAGGCAGCTGCTGTACTCTTGTGAGACTCAAATGCCCTAGGGGTAAGTTCTAGCAACAGAGGAAATAGTCCATCCAATATTATTAAATCTGTGTCTCCAGATTCAAAACAATCTAACGTTTTCAGTCACGAGTTGTATCCTTTCACAAAAGAATGATTAAGTCCCTTTTAAAATGACAGGGAGAATGGCAGTTTCTCTAATGTTTTAGCAATTATTACGCCTTGCTGTGCAAATGTGGAAACAGCATGAGTTATAGCCATTTTTTGGTTTTCACATAAAATTTAGGTTCAATTTATTTTTAAAAATATATTTATTTATGTATTCATTTATTATTTATTTGGGCTGCACCAGGTCTTAGTTGCAGCACATGGGATCCTCGTTGCAGCATGCAGGATCTTTAGTTGCGGCATGCATGTGGGATCTAGTTCCCCAACCAGGGATCGAACCCAGGCCCCCTGAATTGGGAGCATGGAGTCTTACCCACTGGACCACCGGGAAAATCCCCAATTTAGATTCAATTTAGAAATATCTTTACTATTTCAGTTCTGAGAACAATAGATTCTTAGGAGAATATAGTAGAATATTTGTATTAAGCTTAAAGACTAATATTTGAGATCCTGTTAGGGAAATAGCTACTTTTCTGATTACAAAGTCTAACTCAAAATATAAAATTATAGTTCAGCTTTTAGGGTTTTTTATTTATTTAGTTAGTTAGTTAGTTAGTTACTTTTGGCTGTGTTGGGTCTTCGTTGCTGTGCACGGGCTTTCTCTAGTTGCAGAGAGCGGGGGCTACTCTTCATTGTGGTGCATGGGTTTCTCTTTGTGGTGGCTTCTCTTGTTGTGGAGCACCGGCTCTGGACATACAGTCTTCAGTAGTTGTGGCACGTGGGCTCAGTAGTTGTGGCTCATGGGCTCTAGAGTGCAGGCTCAGTAGCTGTGGCACACGGGCTTCATTGCTTCACAGCTTGTACGATCTTCCCAGACCAGGGCTCAAACCCGTGTCTCCTGCATTGGGAGGCAGATTCTTAGCCACTGCACCACCAGGGAAGCCCCCAGCTTTTAGTCTTTAAGGGATTGAAAAAGATTAAAATTAAAGTAAGAGTCAGCAATGTGTAAGAAACCTTATCGGATTTTTCAAAGCACTAAATTGTTGCCCTTTTAAGTTTAGCTTCGATAAGTGTTTAAAACCTCAGAAATCAATGTTACACGAGCAAAGTGTCAGTGCTGAGATTACGGTGCTCAGAACTGCCAGTGCTTGCATATCTGTCTAGCATAGGAAGTGGAATTTGTCAAGTTCTAACAAGTATGCGAGTTTCTAGGTTTTTTAAAAGCCTATTTGGGTCATTAAAAAAAAAAAATCTTACTACTAATTCAGCTGAAACTAGTTTATTAGTTCAAAACAAATTACTTCATATTTCATCATTCTTTGGTATTTTAAATCACATTTGGCCTCAAGCTAATCATAACCTTATCCAACATGTAATGCCATAAAGGGAAGATTACAGAATTTGGGGGGCCAACTTTGGTATTTTTATACTTGAAATATTTCATTTTGCTCAAAGTAGAGAAAGGCAAAGGGTTTCATTTGAAAACTTCTTTTAAAATTACTGAATAATAGACAAAACTATTGATGTTAAATTAGCCACCCTACAAGAAGACAACTGTTTTACTCACCAACATGCAGATAGACAGGGTATATCCAGCACTGGCCATTCCTCCCCACCTTACCTGGAGAGCAGGGTCCTGGGTGGCATCTCTGGAGGTAGAGTTTGCAAAGTTAGCTGGTGGTCTTTGAAATGTGAGCTGAGAAGTAAATGCAGACCCCCTCCATCCTTCCCTGTCCTTAAGTTCTGCCCCCTCCAGATGGCCCAACCCCAGTTAGGGATGCAATGGGGAGTGTTTCCCCAACACCCCACTCAGTTGGAGAGGGCTCCTGCCTTGTATCTGGTCCAGTCTTGCTTAGATGAGGGCTGTCAATTATGGCCACAGAAAGGCCAGCTGAACGCATGGAGCCCGTGGGGTGGGAGGTGGTAAAGCCTCTGTTGGGAAAGAGGCTGGTCATTGCTGACAGACAAGCAGTGTGTGGCATGCTGACTGCTCTGGGTGTCAGAGAGGGGAAGGAGAGTGACAAGACGAGGATAATTAACATGGCAACACAGCAGAGCAATGAACCATCCTCACGTGTCTAGAGACTGGATGGCCTCTGGGAGCTGACCGGCCACTGACACTGGGCCTCCTTGTTCAGGCTGAACACTGATGCCTTTCTCCACCCACCTCTTCCTGTGTGGTCTCTCCCCTCTTTCTCTTCTTTCCTCCAGTGGAATCTTAACTTGGTCAGAAGGTCAGAAGGGGTGGGTGGGGAGAGGTGCGTAGGGAACTGTAAATGTGTATCCGAATTTTTCAGTCTTCACCTCAACCAGTGGCTTTATAACTTTAACATGCCAATAATGGAACCCATGCCCCGAAGCAAGAATGACTCACATATAGCTGATGGGAGAGGCCCTCAAGGTACAGGTGAAGAATTTCAGTGAGAGCCCCTTGGGTGGGAAGGGATGGAGATTACACATTATTTATCCTTTGACGTTTCCTACAACCAAATGATTTTAGAAAGAATGGCAATGGATAACCTGTAATTCATAATGAACTAAAAATATTTATATGGGTAGTTCCTCTAGGTTCTATACAGAAATAAAATGAGGGAAAGCACATAAAAAAGAAGATAACAAAACATATGCAATTCTTAGGAAAAAAAGATAACAAAACATATGCAATTCTTAGGAAAAAAAGATAACAAAACATATGCAATTCTTAGGAAAATTAATGTTGGCAAGTGTTATTAATATCTATTTTTTTAATTCCTGTTAGTGAATCTGTGTGTGTGTGTTTGTTTGTTTTTGGTGACATTCAACACAGTTGACTGTACATTCTTTTTTTTTTTTTTTTGGCTGTGTTGGGTCTTCGTTGCTGCACCGCGGGCTTTCTCTAGTTTCTGCGAGCAGGGGCTACTCTTTGTTACCATGCATGGGCTTCTCATTGCGGTGGGTTCTCTTGTTGTGGAGCACGGGCTCTAGGTGCGCGGGCTTCAGTAATTGTGGCACTTGGGCTCCAGTAGTTGTGGCTCACAGGCTCTAGAGCGCAGGCCCAGTAGTTGTACCACCTGGACTTAGTTGCTCCACAGCATGTGAGATCTTCCCAGACCAGGGCTCGAACTCATATCCCCTGCATGGGCAGGTAGATTCTTAACCACTGCGCCACCAGGGAAGTCCCCATACATTCTTATTTTACAAAAAGCTATATGTATACAGTGTAGAGTCAAATATTTTTATAAGGTTTATTATTTTAAAAATCCCAGCTATTCCCCACCCCACAACGTGTCATCCCTGCAACATCCCACTTCTGTTTCCCATTTCCCAGAGTAATGTTTTTTAACTATTTTTGCGCATTCTTTTGACAGTTAACCTCTGTGTCTCTAAATAATGTGCTTATAATATCACTTCTTGAATTCCCAATTTTAGGCATTATCTATTGATTTCACACCGTGGGGAGATAAGGGATTGACATGACTTCTAGTTCTGTCTCTGTATATCTATCTCTGTATCTCTCTCTCTCTCACAGACACACACACACACACACGATTTCTCATCCCCCTTGTCTCCAGAGTTATACTGTAAGATTGCTTATATAAATAATCAGAATTTCATTATAATGACTATGTAAACACTATTCACAGCTGAGCTAGATGATATACAATGAATGAATGAATGTTCTCCCTTTCCTGTATAGCATTCCTCCCTGCCCCACCTCCATTCCACTACCCTAGCTTTATTCATTACCTTTTTTCCCCATTTCCTTAATTTTCTCTGAATAGTACAATTGACCTTTGAACAATGCAGGTGTTAGGGGGTGCAGCGCCACCCCTCTCAGTCAAAAATCTGCATGTACCTTATAGTCAGCCCTTTGTATCCGCTGTTCCTCCATACCCCTGGTTCCACATCCACAGGCTCTATTTCCACATTTAGACACATGGGGGTTAGAGCTTAAACATGAATTTTGGTAGGGTACAAACATTCGGTCCCTAACATAGGGAATATAAAGTAATATCTCTGTGGATTTGATTTGCATTTCCCTAATACTAATGATACTGAGCATCTTTTCATGTGTTTATCTTCTTTGGGGAAATATCTGTTCAAATACTTTGTCCATTTTAAAATTGAGTTTTTGTCTTTTATTATTGCTTTGTAAGAGTCTTTAATATATTCTGGATACAATTCCTTTATCAGATACATTATTTGCAAAAGCATATATTTTCTTGAGTAACAATTTTAAATTATAAAGGCCACAAAGCCATGAACTTCTCCAAATATCAGATTATCAAAAAAGCAAAGAAAACAGATTACATCATGAAAGAATTTAAAGCTTATTAAAAAAACAGAAAAAAGGCAAATATGTCAAATTTTTTAAAATGTGCTTATTTATCTTTTAGAAATATGCAGACTTTCAGACTAGAGCACAAGGCAAGAACCCAAACTTTATAGTATATAAAAGAAACACACCTAGAACAAAGTGTTTCACAAGGTTGAAAATAAGAGGATGAGCAAAACTAAACTAGGCAAGTGCAAATAAAAAGAAAGCAGGATTTGCGATCTTAATATCAGGCAATAGAAATTCATACCAAAAAACCATAAAGTGAGACCAAGTAGGGCTACTTACAATATGAACTTAGAAGATTTAAATGATAATGATGATATAACAGTTGTGATATACATGCAATTAAAGCATGGTAGCAATATTCAAAGAGCAGAAATTACAGGATATAACAAGGGGAAATAGATAACACTTATATTCGGAGACTTTCATTTGCATCTCTTGGTCCAAGGCAGATCACAGACATTTTTAAAATGATGTGAGGATATAGACAACATAAGCAACATGATAAGGTAGAGCTGGTCAATATATCACATTTCACTGAATGTAAGATGCAGTCAACTGTAAAACATGTCATTTTTTAATAGAGCACCAAGAAAATAAATGCTATCAGTTAAACTATGACACAGGCCTGTGGCCTGCAAAATGCATGAAGTCTCACTGTTTTCTGCTTGTTATGAAACTTATTTCATCTATTTTGACAGATTTGGCAATTTCTCCTAAATTCAGTTGATTTACTTGGTGTGCAATAGGTTTCCTCTCGTGCTTGCCTCAGGAACAAAATGCCCCACAGATTCATCTACTCATAGTTATTGTCCTTTATTGTTTTAAGGTTCTGTATAGTCTTTGGTTGTTTTTTGCAAGAAAATGTGGAATTATAGTAATACTTCCATCAATAATATTTGCTTTACTAATATCAAATTTATACCTTTCCAAACCTTTCTGTGTACCCAATAACTTTTAGTTTCAATGCCAAAATACACTGTAATCTTTTCAACCACATTTTCAATGGTAATTAAACCCAACATGTATAGATCCAGCAATGTAAACATAACTCAGTGGAAGTGTCAATGATGTAAATAGCGGTGACCAAGTTTATGCCAGTGCCAGCAATAAGAACTGCATTATAAATGCCATCTGGCCAAAAGTAATTATAAGGTGCCAAAATGGAAAGATGAATCTCATGCAGGAATTTTAAAACGCAAAAGAAAGAAATTGTGACTAGATTCAACAAAACATGGTATACTGTGTTTCCTTAAGATAGATAATACACTTCATTTTCAAGTGTCCATTGAAAATTGACCATACATTGGTCCACAAAAAAACCTGAACAAATTTTGAACAGCAATAATACAGGCCACATTCCCTAATCACAATATAGTAAAACTAGACTTACTAACATTATCACAAAATAAAGGCCCTTCTACACAAAAATAGAGAAAACAAATTCTCTCATGTAACTCTTAGATCAAGAGCCACATACTAAAATACTAGGCAACCAAAAGAAGTAAAGGTGAGAGTGGTGCTCTCAAAGTTAAAGTACACTGAAATTCTTGAATTGTTCAAGGAGAGAACAAAATCATCAGTTTTTTACTTTGTCAAATAATATATTTAAATTTTAGGAATTACCAATGAGAAGAATAAATTGCATGTATATTTTCTAAACCAGTAGAAGAGAAATGTGCAATATAAACCAGTGTCAAGGAACTTACCCCCGTGTTTGCTTCTAGGAGTTTTATAGTTTCAAGTCTTATGTTCAAGTCTTTAATCCATTTTGAGTTGATTTTTGTGTATGGTGTAAGATAGGGGTACAGTTTCATCTTTTGCATATAGCTGTCCAGTTTTCCCAACACTATTTATTAAAGAGACTATCCTTTCCCCTTTGTATATTCTTGGCTCCTTTGTCATAAATTAATTTACCATATATGCGTGAGTTTACTTCTAGGCCTTCTTTCTGCTCCACTGATCAATGTGTCTGTTTTTATGCCAGTACCATACTGTTTTGATCTCACTCAGATTGAATTAAGTCCCATGCTAAGGGCCTCATTCTAACTTAATCACCTCTGTAAAGGCTCTGTCTCCAAATACAGTCACATTCTGAGGGGGAATTTTAAGGGGACACAATTCAGCCTATAACATAATTTATAATAAAATATTATGCAATTTTTCATTATTTCAGTAAGTGAAACAATGGGTGTGGCTACACTCTCACAGTGCTTCTCAAACTTTAGTCATGCATACGATTGCCCTGGAGATCTTGTAAAAAAAAACACAGATCCTGATTCAGTAGCTCTGGAAGGACCTGAGATTCTGCAATGCCAACAAGCTCCCAGGTGAGGCTGATGCTGCTTGTCCTTGGACCGTACTTTTGAGTAGTGGTGAAGCACTGAAAGACATGAAATAGTCAGATCCTTGCAACTCCTTGTAATCGATAGGACTGCATTTAAGAGAAGGAAGAGGATCAGAAGATATTCCATAAAAGAAAAGCCGAAAATGAAAGAGCAGGGGAACAAATGTGGTCTATATTTGTAGATGATCAGAGAAGGAAATTTAAGGATCATGTGCCAACACAACATACAATCTTAGTGGAGAAAATGAGGAGGTTGGTTACTCCCACAAATGGCATTAATATTCACACCCCACCAGGGCTATCAGACTTTTAAATCTACAGATTTGCTAAACAGCTTTTCATGCCATTACAGAATTTCAACACTACTACAAGCGACACATTGAGATGCCTACCAAGTTTTCAAAATGTCTTTAAAAATGGAAATTATTCAATCAGTACTAGTAGCTCCCTTTCCAGTTTATTTACTGTCAATTCTTTTTAGAACTATAATCATGCATCATGTAGAAAGGAAGATCAGAGTCGGTAAATTATTCAAAGACTATGTCTTTCATCCATTCATGTTTCCTTCTTCACACCAACTTCCCCTAAATTACAGGGTATTTTTTGTAACTTCTTGTAAAAGTAACAACAACAATAACAGCAACAAGCTCTTCATTATTAAAATCTACCAAATTACCATTGATTTATATCTGTAGTGGATTTAGTCTGGTGGGACACTGGACAGTTGCGCAAAACAAGGATAATTCTTTGTTGTGGGAGATACTTCCACACTGCAGGTGGTTTAGCATTCCTGGTCCCCACTCTTTAAATGCTAGTGTTGCATCCTCCAATCATTGTGAGGGATAAAAATAGCCCCACAAATTTCCAAAACACACTTTAGGATAGGGGTTTAGACCTGTTAACCATCACTGTATAGATCATCCACTAGACTGGACTAAACTTTACATCTTGAAGATTTCATACAATTTCCAAATGTCTGAATTAAAACCAGACATTTAATATACCAAAGCAAAAAATACTTGATAACTGTCCTGTAATTCAAAAGTTTCATGCAGAAGGATCAAGCCCCAGAAAAACCTGACATATTCACTTGGGATTTACCACTAAAAACCTCAGGGAGTTGGATAGCCAGTGAGCTCTGAAAGTTCTTCCCTTACTAACTGGAAATACCTGAACAACAGCTTCTATTCTTCTTGTAACCTGTTTTACCCAAGTATGGGCCTTTTTCACTCTCTGTCCTAAGCACAACACCTGAAGATGCTTTGTTTAAATCCACCCCGTCTGCAGGATTTTGTAGCATTTTCTGTGGAAAACGGGACTATACTTCGTATCATAATTTTCATGCTTAATTACCCTATTCTGAATGAGGTAACTTCTGGGGACCATCTGTTCAGAAAATAACTGGATGAACACCTCAGAGTAAATATATGAAAAGGGTAATTAACGTGGTAAGCTAAACAACAGTGAGACATACAAGAACATATTTGGTTAATTCGGAAGGTCTCATCATGCTTCTTTTACTGAAGCATCTGTGTAAAATTATGTGATGTTCTATCAGGCCCCATAATTTACAAAATTACAGTCTTGCCAACAAATTGTTAAACTCTGGCTTATCTGTCCATAAGGAAGAATATGATCTTGAGGCCAAAATCTAGATAGATTAGTAACATCAATAAATGAACTCTTCCTAGCCTTAGTAAATTATGAAAAATATATTCTGACACTAAGTGCCTAGATTCAGGGGCTTCCCTGGTGGCGCAGTGGTTGAGAGTCCGCCTGCCAATGCAGGGGACACGGGTTCGTGCCCTGGTCTGGGAGGATACCACATGCCACGGTAGCGGCTGGGCCCGTGAGCCATGGCCGCTGAGCCTGCGTGTCCGGAGCCTGTGCTCCACAGCGGGACTAAGTGCCTAGATTCACAAGATGCTCTTTTAGTATAAACGAAAACCCTGTATTTTTGCAGTCTGTCACCATCATTGTTCAATTTACGCCAAACATTAAAGCAAATGGGCCACATTTTAATTATTTGCTACATCTGATTTTCAGACATCTATCTATGTACTGTGATGACAAATTGATGTGACGTATAGAATAAAATCTGGAGGACCAGACCACAAAATATTGTCAGTAGTTGTCTCTGGAAGCTGGGATTATATGTGACCTTTATTTTGCACTTTATATTTTTCTGTTTTTTTCTTTTTCTAAATTTTTTTCAATGAGTATGTTTTACTTTTATAATTAGAAATAAATAAAAGTTACTTTAAAAATATAATGCATTAGTAGTGGAATGTTGACCAAAGCTGCTTGTTTAAACATGTCTTACTGAATGGAAACAAATACCACCCCATAATAAGAAGTGCAGAAAAAATAATGCATTGGAAAGATTAATACCACAAACTATGCCAAGCATTACCTGGGAAAATAAAAGTTAAAGATGTTGGAAAAATAAAATATATGACAATAAAAGTCATAAATGGGGGCTTCCCTGGTGGCACAGTGGTTGAGAGTCCGCCTGCTGATGCAGGGGACACGGGTTCGTGCCCCGGTCCGGGAAGATCCCACATGCCGCGGAGCGGCTGGGCCCGTGAGCCGTGGCCGCTGAGCCTGCGCGTCCGGAGCCTGTGCTCCACAACGGGAGAGGCCACAACAGTGAGAGGCCCGCGTACCGCAAAAAAAAAAAAAAAAAAAAAACAGTCATAAATGGAGCCTTAAACAAAAACTTTACTATTAAATATTGTTTAAATTTCCAAAAGACTCTGTGTCATGAGAGCACATTAAATCTCTGTTTTAAAACCTTTTAAAACTTCAGGTAGAATATTTTTTTAGGTAAGGTCTATAGACTGAATGTTTGTGTCCCCCAGCCCCAATGGTTGTGCTAAATGTGAATTAACCAATGTGGAAGGTATTTGGCCGGGTGAGGGGGGGCAGGTTTGGGGAGGTGATTAGGCCTTGGGGGGGAGCCCTCATGAGTGAGATTAGTGCCTTTATAAAAGAGACCCCAGAGAGCTCCCTACCCCTTTCTCAGTGTGAGGACACAGGGAAAAGACTTCTGACGTGAAACAGGAAGCAGGCTCTCACCAGATACCAAATCTGCCAGTGCCTTGATCTTGGTCTTCTCAGCCTCCAGAACTGTGGGAAATAAATTTCTCTTGTTTCTAACTCACCCAATCAATGGAATTCTGTTAGAGCAGCCTGAACAGACTAAGATGGCAAGGGTAAAATTTTTCTCTTTAGATCAGTTTCTGAGGAACCCTTTCTGTGGTAGTTGTAAACTTTGTGGGTTGTAGTACTGGCCAGTCGCCTGAGGTCGCTGCATCTCCATGCTTCTGAGTCAGGTGGGTCCACTCTCTCACTTTCGCATGTGGGCAAGCTTTCCCAAATACACACACATTATGTGGCAGCCGTTCTCACAGTGGGATCCTGGGCCACCTGAGGCTCCCTAAGACTTTTTGGGGAGGATGTAGGAAGTCAAATCTATTTGCATAATAATAAGACGTTCTTTGACTTTTTCCTTCTCATTTTTTCACTAGTGTACCATGGAGTTTTCTGAAGGCTGCGTGTTAGGAGATATGGTAACAGTGTCAATGCAGAAGTAATGAGACTCCAGCTGCCTTCAATTAAACAAGACGTTAACAAGATGTGCAGATTTGGTCCCTATCTCATATTTAAGAAAAATAGTTATTTTTCTTAAAAACATTATGTTAACATATGAGTTTATTATTATTTAATTAATTTTTCATTTTGGTTCCAATGTCTAACATAGTAAATATCGATAAAACCCACATAAACAAAAACTCTTTTGAGGTCCTCAATAATTTTTAAGGGACTTCCCTGGTGGCACAGTGGTTAAGAATCCGCCTGCCAATGCAGGGGACACAGGTTCGATCCCTGGTCTGGGAAGATCCCACATGCCACGGAGCAACTAAGCCCATGTGCCACAACTACTGAGCCTGCACTCTAGAGCCTGCGAGCCACAACTACTGAGCCTATGAGCCACAACTACTGAAGCCCGTGTGCCTAGAGCCCGTGCTCTGCAACAAGAGAAGCCACTGCAATGAGAAGCCTGCACCGCAACGAAGAATAGCCCCCACTTGCCGCAACTAGGGAAAAGCCCACGTGCAGCAACAAAGACCAAATGCAGCCAAAAATATATATATAATAATAAACTAAAAAATAAAATAAATTTTAAAATAAAATTAAAAAATAATTTTTAAGAATGTAAAGGGTTCCAAAAGACAAACAGTTTGAGAAGCACCATTTAATAGTATAACTGACCTGAAGTCAGAAACCACAGAGGACTTAATATCTGAACATAATTATTGTTAGAAATAATTTAGCAATGAGCTTCAAGCAATGTTTTGTTTTGATCATGGAAGATACAGACCAGTAGAGAATGGGCACACATTCCTGCAGCTGAAACTCGCCCAAATTAATTAATAAATTAATTCAGTGGGACAAATTTATATGTCAGTACATGGGACTCTGCCATAGAATAAAAAGCATATGATGTGGCTTCACTCTGACAAGTACTGGGAAACACTAACCTATCTTTTGTCTTGTTTTTCACAGCTACAATCATTAGACTAGACTGTCATCTATGTAATGCTTGTGTGCAGGAAATTACAATGGTGGAATGTCAGGTTATAGCCTAATACAGCCAGTGACGTGTGAACAATTAAAGGCCTGATGATCCCACCAATTACGTCAAACCAAAGGAGAATTATCATTTTTATAGGTGTTGGTTTTCTTTTTTTAAATGATACAGTTTAGGGAGATGACACAGTTCATATGTGTATTTAGATACATGAATTTTTGTCATTTTCATTATGGAAATCATCAAATAAAACAAAAGTAAAAAGTGTAGCACATTAAACCCCAGGTGCCCATGCTTGGTTTCAACAATTACTAATGTTTTACCAATATTTTTTCATCTATCCCATCACCTTTCTGCCCCTCTTTTTAGCTGCAGTATTTAAAACAAATCCCAGACATTATTTCACTCACAAATAATTCAACATGAATTGGTAATAAAGACTCTTAAAATTATATCCAGTTGTCAATAATTTCTTGGTATAATCTAATATCCAGTCCATGTACAACTTGCCCTGATTGTCTCAAAACTATTCATTTGCACTGGTCTTTTTTTTATCCCTCTCAAGATTGAAATAAGTTCCACTGATTTTATTTCTTAAGTCTCTTTCAATCTCTTTTCTTTTTTTGACAAACTTAGGTAATATATGAATATTTTAATTTCATAATAAAGAGGCACAAGAAAAAGATAAGGATGCCAAACCTACTTTTAATTTTCTGGCCGTGCCACAGGTTATGTAGGATCTTAGTTCCCCGACCAGGCATCGAACCTGTGCCCTTTTGCATGGGAAGTGTGGAATCTTAACCACTGGACCACCAGGGAAGTCCGATGCCAAACCTGTTTTAAAATGTAATGGTTTCAAATTAGATGTACCTAAGAATCTCTGTCTAAAATTAGACAGGGAGATAAAATATGGCATTTTTCATTTAAAATAGAGTTGTAAATTACTTTCTCAAGTCACGATTACTTTGCTTATTTCTCTTTCCTGCGCTGTCACCTGAAGGAGGATGCGTGCACTAAAGGAACATAAGGACCCTCTTGGATGAGATGGGAGGATTAGGAGGTCAAACAGATGTCAGAGTCATCAATTTAAAAAGAGTGCTGCCGGGCTTCCCTGGTGGCGCAGTGGTTGAGAGTCCACCTGCCGATGCAGGGGACACGGGTTTGTGTCCCGGTCCGGGAAGATCCCACATGCCGCGGAGCGGCTGGGCCCGTGAGCCGCGGCCGCTGAGCCTGCACGTCCAGAACCTGTGCTCCACAACGGGAGAGGCCACAACAGTGAGAGGCCCACGTACCGCAAAAAAATAAATAAATAAAATAAAAATAAATAAATAAAAAATAAAAAGAGTACTGCCAGCCTCCAAAGACAGTTTCAGTGGGGGACTTGCAGTGCTAGCCTCCTATAATTTCAGAGTAGAGTACTGGCTCCTTGCTTGCCCCACCCAAGCTATTCTATCTAGTTATTTTGGAAGAAATTCAAATATACTTTACCCCAATCCTGTCGTCAAGGCTCAGGAACCCATGGTTCTGCTGCTGGCAATATTGGTGGGAACTGGCACAAGCTGCTGGGAGCTGCTCTCCCAAGACTCCATCCCTCCCAGAGGGCAGCCCTAGGCCAACGACTGGCTGAGGCAGGGGTGTAAAGTCCTGGTTTCCTTGCTTCGGTTTGGGACAATGAGTAAGGACCATCCGGCTCCAGAGTTCACCACAAGACTGTAGGACGGGCGGAGATCCCCGCTGCAACTGCAGTGTGGGTCAATATCTCCCTTGCCGGTGTAACTCTTGAGCTCACTCCCCAATAAACCTTCTCTGCTCATTGTTGTCTATGTCTGTTTCCAAAAAACTTGATCTAAAACAGCTGGTTAAAAAAGTAACTTTCTTCCCACCTTTATTGTCCAGCCCCCCAGTTGCTTCCCAGGAGCAATCATATTTATCAGTTTGCCATATATACGTGCAGAGATATTCCATGCCGTTATAAACATACGTGTGTACATTCTGTCCCGCTCGTATTTTTGAAAACCTATGGTAGCTTACTACACAAACCATTCTTCACTTTGCTCTTTTCTTTTAATTGTATATTTATCTCTTAATAATATGTTTTGCAAAGCTGCCTTATTATTTTTAATGGATGTTTACAATGGATTTATCACAGTTTATTTAACCATTACTCTATTATTATTGTATATGTAAGTTGTGTTGAATCTTTTTAAATTACATACCATGTTGTAATTCATAACCTCGTGTGTGTATATTTTCAGAAATATGTGACTACACCTCTATCATGCCTAGCTAGAAGTCAGATTGCTTAGTCGGAGTATATGCATTTAAAAAATTGACAGATGTTGCCAAATTGTCCTCCATAGAAGCTGATATATGAGAACGCTTATTTCCTTATACACTAACCAATATCTTGAGTTATTAACCTTTTTGATCTTTACCAATCTTATAGGGAAGAAGTTATCTAATTATAGCTTTAAATGAGTGACATTGAGTGTCTTATGCTTAAAAGGCATTTTTTTCCATGAACTATCTGTTCATATCCATTGTCCATTTTTCCTTTGGGGTTGTTATTGTTGTTTCTTATATACTTGTAGGAGTTCTTTATATATTAGGAAACCTAGGATTATAATATGAGCTACAAATATTGTTTCATGGTTTGTCATTTTTATGTAGACTTTGCTTTTGGTAGTTTTTGCCATACTAACTTTTAAAACGTAATTTAATTTGTCAGTCATCTATGGTTTTTGGAATTTGTGTTATAAGAGTACTAGGAAAAAAAGGTTTTGAGATAAAATTCAGGGTGTGCTAGAAAGGAATATTCTAATTAAAACTTTGGATAAGACCAGAACTACCTTAAATTATCACTGATAAACTAAGAAAAATCTTGATCTGCCCTCCATCCTACTCTAAAATTTGTTCCTTTCATAGTTTATTCCATATCGATAATGCCAACTTCCTTCTACTTACTCAGGGATAATGTTGGAATTATCCTTGGTTCTCTCACATCCCATATTCAAACCATCAGCAGTTCTTATCAGCTCTATTTTAAAAATACCTCTAGAATCTGACCTCCTTTCAAACTCTTCACCACCACCCTAGTCCAAGCCACCATCTTAGCTTATCATAGATGCTCCTAAGTGGTTTTTCTGCTTCTACCCTGGCCTATCAGTTTAGATCAGGGAACTCCTCTGCTCAGTGCCCAGCAAAGTCTCTGCATTTGACTTAGGGTAAAAGTCAAAGTCTTCATAATAACTTACGGTCCACTAAGACCCTCACCTTCATCTACCACACGCTTCTGGGCTCACTCCGCTCTCCTTGCTATCTATTACTAGAACACCAAAAGTTCCTGCCTCAGGGCCTCTGCCTGTCTTGTGTCTATCTTTAGAATGCTTTTTTCCCTCAGTAGCCACGAGTTCCTACCCTTTAAGTATTTTGTTCAAATGTCACTTTCTCAGAAAGACCCTCTGCGATCACCATCATTTAAAATTTCTCCCCTCAACCCAGCCACTTCTGGTACTTCCCATCGCCCTCCCAACTCCACTTTTCTCTATAGCTCACATTTCATATGACATTTTAAGCATGTTGCTTATTTATTTTTTTAATGTCTTCATTTCCTACCCCTGCTTCCCCCATTTGAGCTTCATGAGTGCATAAATTTACTCCCGTTGTTGTGTTCAGTTTTTTTATCCCTAGCCCTAGAACAATACCTGACACATAACTATGAGAGAATGGATCTTGGATTGTACCTGAAGAACTTCATTTTCTAATTCAGTTCCACAAAAGTGTACTGAAAACTAGCTATGTAAATGGCTCTGCACTCGGAGTAGTGGAGGTTGTGAAGGAAAACAAAACCAGCTCCTACTCACATGGAAAAAGTTTCAAAGGAGAACTGAGGCATAATATGAAAAACGGTGCATATGTAAGAAAGTTTCAGCTTTTCCGGGTAGTTACGTTAGAGTTGGATGTGTGAAATAGGTACTAGGAAATTAAGGCTGGAAAATGCAAATTTGAGCTTAATTTTAAGAGATGCCGGGCTGAGGTTACCCATAATTATATATACAACAGGAAACCACTGAGAAAGATTGAGCAGAAATTAACATGATGGGAATCGGGTTTCAAATGCTTAGTCTGCTAGCATGTCTAAGATGTATTGGGGCTGGAAATGCAGTTTAGAATTTAATATTACAGTGTCAGTGAGAGGGCCTGAAGTAAGTGAGAGTAGCCCTAGAAAGGAATGAAAAACCTTGTGTATGTTGAATAAACATAAATTGGCAAATGATTAGCTATAGAAGGTAAAAGGCGGTCACGGGGTGGGGACTGACGGTGCTCAGATTTTAAGTCTGGGTGGTCCTTACAGCATGTCCGAGACACCTTATGGATCCTTCAATATGTCCTCTCGTGGTCTGATGTATTTGTATGTAAGGAGACATCAGACTTGTCCACAGATCCTCAGCAGTGAAAGCCAGCAATGCCTTAGCTCTCAGTGCTTAAGGAAATAGCCATCCTCTTTACACTAATATTAGAAGTGCAAGGACAGCCCAACACTGGGAGCCAGGCTTGTGGCGGAGCTGAGCAGAGCCAGATACTTGGTGAAGGGGCTGAGGAGATTATCTGCCTTTTCTGTCCCTTAAGGTGCTTTACCAGATATCACTGCTGGGGCTGCATCTTACCCCTAGAAGTTGACAAAAATGTGCATGGCCATTCAGGGAGATATAATCCAACAACCTAGATTAAATGCAGCAGCTCTTTTAACCTCTGAGAATTGCTCATCATCCTCACCTGTGAGGAAATCAGCATATTCTACAGTGGGTAAGACGCAAGGCAACCCAGAAAAAGGTCAGAGAAAGCCCCAGATATTTTCTAATCCCTTCCTTATCTACAGTTGGCCCAGGTTCCTTACGCAAACACCAAGAGATTAGTTAAATGCTCTGTCCAGTACAAACAAAACAAAACTATGTGGTTCAGAGACACAGAATGTCAGAAGACTTGATATTTACTAAGGAAACAGATTTATCTGTAGTAGCTTCCAGAACTTTTTCTTTAATAATTTTGTGCCTTCTAAATCAGTCGTCCCGGGACTTCCCTGGTGGAGCAGTGGTTAAGAATCCACCCGCCAATGCAGGGGACACGGGTTCGAGCCCTGGTCCGGGAAGATCCCACATGCCATGGAGCAACTAAGCCTGTGTGCCACAACTACTGAGTCTGCGCTCTAGAGCCCGTGAGCCACAACTACTGAAACCCGTGTGCTTAGAGCCTGTGTTCTGCAACAAGAGAAGCCACTGCAATGAGAAGCCTGCACACCGCAATGAAGGGTAGCCCCCGCTCTCGGCAACTAGAGAAAGCCCACGCGCAGCAACGAAGACCCAACGCAGCCAAAAGTAAAATAAATAAATTTTTAAAAAATTAAAATAAATAAATAAAAAAATCAGTGGTCCCCAACCTTTTTGGTACCAGGGACCAGTTTCGTGGAAGACAATTTTTCCACGGATGGGGGTTGGGGGGCAGATGGTTCAGGCGGTAATGCCAGTGATGGAGAGGGATGGGGAGCGGCAGATGAAGCTTTACTTGCTCGCCTGCCGCTCACCTCCTGCTGTGTGTGCAGCCCAGTGCCTAACAGGCTGCAGACTGGTACCGGTCCGCCCCCCGGGGGTTGGGGACCCCTGTTCTAAATGACTTCTTTATGTTTGTTAATTAAAAAATAATAATAACCGAAACCAGTAAACAATGTTTTATTGGAACACAGCCACGCCTATTTGTTTATAAAGGAAACAAAACTTCAATCAGCTTACGGTTTACTGTTGGATTCATTGTCAGTGTGGGCTATGTGTCACTGACATGGTCATGGCCCAGTGCCCTGGAGTGTTTCCTTGGCATTGCCAAACAGCCATTTCCCACTGGACTCACTTGGCCCTATTTCCTACTTCTGATACAAATCATCCCCAGTTACTGCCTCAATTGAATGGAGTATTTGAGCTGTTCGAGACAATTTGACTATACCTAGAGCCAAAAGCAAAGAACCCAGTGTCTTTGACTCACCTCCAAATTTTGAAGTCCAATAATAAAAGATAACTCTGTGATTAAAGGGTTTATTATAGGTTAAGTTTAGTGCAATATATAATGCACTAAAGTTCTGTGCTCCCACTTCTCCCAGGCTATAAAGAGCTGTTGCTGTACATTCTTTGAAGAGATTTATTTTAATACTAAACAGAGAAGCAAGGACTACAAGAGCTAGAAAGGACCTTAGAGGTCATATTGTCCTCATTCACATTGCATTTTATTTGCATTTTACAGTTGATGAAACTGAGGCTCAGAGAGGTAAGGTTATATTTTCCAGACTCTAAAACAGGCTGGTAGAGGAGCCAGAGCTGGAATCCAGTTCTTCTGACTCAGTGGTTTTAAACTTTACTATGTTTGCTATAGGATAATTAAATGATACTATTTAACAACATAACCTTCAAGTACAATAATTCATAAATTTCAGAAGAAACGTATCAGAGAATCTGTATCAGAAGGGGCCTTCAGAAGCATCCAGTCCCACTTCATAGTATGTCAGGAATCCCATTAGAGTTCACAGGTAGAGGATATTAGAGTAATGCAGCTGCTGTAACAAAAGAACCCACAGTCATTTAACAATACATGTGTTCCTGATTGGTGGCAGCTTCCACATGGTGACTCAGGAACCCAGGCTCCTTTTATCTTGTGGCCTCCTCTTGCCAGGGTTTTCATGCCCTTTGCATGCAGGAGGAGGAAGGGGAAAGAACAAATGGAGAAAGCTTCTCAATCTTGGCCTTGAGAGAATTCACCTCAATAGTTCTCAGTGAGAACTATTCACATGTCCCCATCTAGTTGCAAGAGAAGCTGGGAAATGTAGTCATGGCTAGACAGATGTCTCTGTACACTGTGGAAGGAAGAGTCATCTCTGACTTAGGCACCTCCCTTCAGCCAAATGCAAGCCCCTGGGGCAGAGCGCAGGTGTGAGACATTAGCAGCCAACACTGGCACACCAGCCTGTAAGGGGGATTTAGGAAGGCACCAGCTGCATCTGCTACAGTCTACACTTTGTACCACTCAGAGCCACTTGTTTTTCATGGTAATGTCACTCCATCTGGTCGCAGGTCCTCCAACATTCTGGTTGGTGCAATTTCTGGTATTTATAAGAGAAGGGTTACTGGAACAAATTACAACTCTGACTGTTGCAGGTGGTCCTCAGGGTATGATAATACCACCATGAATTGTTGTTCTTTCCCAGCATGAAGGGTGTCTGATATAGCTAGCTGGCTTTCTCAAGAGGTTGGGCTGTCTGGGGGACTCGGCATTGCTCTTCGTTACTGGTGGTTGGATAAGCAGCAGCAGCAGTAGCTAGATCAGCTTTGTGGAGCAAGAGCCCATGCTGGTGAACTCGTGCATAACCCACATCGATGCCTGTTCTGTTCATAAGCCAACTGTGAAAGGACTGGTGGGGCTGAGGATAGAAGCTGGCTGACGTCTGCTGGGTGACTCTTCCTGTGCCTTGGTTGGCTAGTGCCTCACCTGCAGCCGACACTCCCTGGTGGACATTAACCAGGGCTTCTCGCTCACTCCCACTGATCCACTCACAAGTTCTCTCCACACTTGCTCTATGATTTTCCAGTCTTGCTCTTCCCCAGCCACTGACTGACCAGCCAGGCCATTTGCTAGTGCCCATGAATCTGTGAATAACTTTTCTGGGGGCCCGTTTTCTCTCCACACAAAGTAGATAACCAGGAGACCCATCTGAAACTCTACCCACTGAGATAATTTTCCTCCACCACCGTCTTTCAGCACGAGTGGGCTGTAGCGTACTAGTAGTCTATTTTCAACATGTATTCATATACCAAGAAGAAGATTTTTCCTCCTCTATCAGCTGGTCCTAGGAAAACTTTAAGAGGCTACAGCTATGAGCTGAAGGAGAAGTGCTTATGTAAGAGTAATGAAAGTAGTAGTTGTTCTGATCTACTTGTTTGCACAGCTTTATTATGCTTTGAGGATCTGCTTGAGCCCAGTTTCAGATATACTGTTTCCAGCTTATGATGGATGTTGCTGGTACCCAATCTTATGACTTGGTAGGTCTGACCAAACCCAGCTTGTGGCGAGCAACTCTAGTTTTGTAGTCATTTGATGTCTCGTAATCAGATAGTCTTTTCCAGGTCCCAACAGTGTGTCAGAAGCTGTTTTGTGAATGGTGTATAGTTCTCTCCTACAAGTAACAAGGCCTTGCCCAAGAACCCTAGAGATCTGCCCTGCAATTCTCATATTTGGGCTTCCCAAGTATTTCACACAGCATCTTTATCTACCAGAGATACATCGAGTACCCTAGAATCTTTGGGGTCATATGGCCCAAGAGGCAGTGTTTCTTATACCATAACCTAGATCCACTACAGAGCCCTTTTCTACTCTGAGTCCCACTTAAACTGGTAAACTTCCTCATCACCCACTAAATAGCTTGGAGCAGTGTTCCCAAATGTCATAAATACTGTCTCCAAAATGCCTACCATGCTCTGTGCTTTTCTCTTGGTGGCAGGAGTCACAAGGTGCAGTGACTTGTCCTTTACCAGAGAGGAGATGTCCTAGGATGTACCAGAACACTGTGCCCTTAGAAACCTTGCCAATGTGGTAGTCTCCTTTATTTTTTTTAGGATTTTTTTCCCACCTTCTGAAGTGTACTTCAGCATCCCAGAGCACTTGCCATTTCCTTCTTATCAGGTTCACTTAACATCATGCTATCAATATAGTTGACCAATGTAAAATTCTGTGGAATGTCCACATGATCCAGATCCCTTTGGACTACATTATGACAGAGAGAAGGAGAGTTAAAGTAGCCCTAAGGCAAAGTTGTGACTGTATATACTATTATCCATTCCTTGTGAATGCAAACTTTTACTGATTCACCTTTCTGATGGGTATAGAAAAGGATATAGATGTCAGTTAGGGCTTTACACCACATACCAAAGTCTATGTTAATCTATTCTAATAAAGGTACCACATTCAATGAAGTGGCATCAGTTGGGGTTATTTGGTTGAGTTTCAGGTAGTCCATGTCATCTGCCACAATTAATTTGGTTTTTGAAGAGGTCAAGCTATTGAATCAAATGGGGGTATATGGGAACCATTGTTTCTGTATCCCTGAAGTCCTTAATGATGGTAGTAATGTTTACCATTCCACCTAGGATATAATATTATTTTTACATTATTGCTGTTTGTTGGTTTTCATTTTTAACTTTTTGTTTTGAAATAACTACAGACTCCCAAGAAGTGGCAAAAATAGTCCAAGCATTCCTGTGTACCAAGCTTTCCCCTGTTTTCCTGATACATGTTAAATACCAGAGCCATTGCACAATTTAATGCAGCTTCTTCTACCTATATTTTGTCCTAGTTCTCTGCAGGTGAAAATCTTAGCAACTGCACCCCTACAGCAAGTCAAGCACTAACAATAGTTCACTCACTACCAATGACAGGGTTCTCATTGCCATCTAGTGGATGAGTTATCCAACGCCATATCTAGATCCAGTTGGCTTCCTAGGACCACTTCTCTCACCAGCTGTCTTTCTTGTGAACAGAACCTAAGATAGGAATTCCTGCTTAAATGATCTTAAAGAGAAACCTATCAGGTGAAAAAAGTAGGGGACAGCAGGGGATGAAGTTCAGCAAAGATATGGCTTTAGGAAGAGTCTAGTCTCAGCCTGATCCCATGGGAAGCCCTGAATCGTGAATTGTGCCACAGAAGTTGTGCCACCCAGAGGTGAGGAGGCTGCTACATCCTTTCATCACTTAGCCTTTGTCCACCGCCCTCCCCTGGGTGGGGGAGGTAACTTACCACCATTACCTCCGGGACCACTGCCAGGTGAGGAGGCTCTTGCCGGCCAAGAGCAATTCCCCATAAAAGGACAAAGGCCTGAGTCATGAGCAGCCAATATCCACAGCATCTGGGGGATGAATGCACAGCCTGTGAAGAGCCTATGGGCAGGGCTCCCAACAGCATCTGCTATCCCTCCCTGAGGAGAGGATACCGTTTAAAAACTGAATGATGGGGCTTCCCTGGTGGCGTAGTGGTTAAGAATCTGCCTGCCAATGCAGGGGACACGGCTTCGAGCCCTGGTCCGGGAAGATCCCACATGCCGCGGAGCAGCTAAACCCATGTGCCACAACTACTGAGCCTGCGCTCTAGAGCCTGTGAGCCACAACTACTGAGCCCACGACCCACAACTACTGAGCCCACGCGCCTAGAGCCTGTGCCCCGCAACAAGAGACGTCACTGCAATGAGAAGCCCATGCACCGCAACCAAGAGTAGCCCCCGCTCTCCACAACTAGGGAGAAGCCCACGCGCAGCAATGAAGACCCAACGCAGCCAAAAATAAATAAATTTATTTTAAAAAACAAACAAAACTGAACGATGAGAAGGAGGCAGCCACGGGAAAATCTTGGTAGGAAAACTGCAGGTAGTTCTGAGATGGGGACTAACTTAGCATGTTTGAAGTGCAGAAGGAAGGCCATTGCCAGGGGAATGGGGTGAAGGAGGAGAGGAAGGGAGAAACTGAGCTTGTGAATCTGACAGAGCAGCATGACACAGGCAGCAGCTGGCTTTTACTCTACCACTTCCTCAAGACACTGTACGTCTTCAAAGCATGTTAATGTTGTTTTTGCACTGAGAAAATGTGAGTTGGTGGCATGATTAGAAATGTTATTCCTTACTACTTAGTCATAAAAAAGAATGAAATGCCATTTTCAGCAACATGGATGGACCTAGAGATTATCATACTAAGCAAAGTCAGGAAAAGAAAGACAAACACCATATGATACCACTTATATGTGGAATCTAAAGTATGACACAAATGAACTTATTTACAAAACAGAAACAGACTCACAGACATAGTGAACAGACTTGTGGTTGCCAAGGAGGAGCGGGGAGGGGGTGGGATGGATTGGGAGCTTGGGGTTAGCAGATGCAAACTATTGTATAGAGGATGGATAAACAACAAGGCCCTACTGTATAACACAGGGAACTGTATTCAATATCCTGTGATAAACCATAATGGAAAAGAATATGAAAAAGGATGTGTATATATGTATAACTGAATCACTTTGCTGTATAGCAGAAATTAACACAACATTGTAAATCAACTATACTTCAATAAAATAAAATTTTTTTAAAATGTCATTTCAGCTTTTGTTAAAAATATACAGCCCCACATCAGCTCATAGCTCATTCCAAATGTATCAGATCTCAGATATGAATGTATGAGCTCTTAGATATCACTGCTTTCTTGAATTTTTATAAGTTAACAAAGCAGGTCCAATCTTGACCTCGGGTGCCTTATTTATTCCTTCCTAATTAGGCTATACTGAAATGAACTACCTTTGAAAGGGAAAACAGATTAGTCACACTAAATGGCTTTCTTAAAATACTTCACGATAAAAAAAACACTGCACCTCTTGCTACTTCTACACCACACATTGATTTTTCCCCCTCTGCATTATCATCTGTCTTTCTAGTAGAAAGTGTTTTATACCTTTTCTTGGAGGTTAAAATGGCTCTAATAGGTAATTCCCTGGCTGTCCAGTGGTTAGGACTCTGCGCTTTCACTGCCGAGGGCCGGGGTTCAATCCCTGGTCAGGGAACTAAGATCCCACAAGCAGCCTCAGCCAAAAAAAAAAAAAGGCTCTATAGTGCCTTACTGACCTCATTTATAAAGGTAACTTACCAGGTGCAACTAAACTCCTCTCCAGGATAGGTTGACCTTATTTCCATGTGCTCAAGCCTTGCTTGTGTGCTTCATTCACCCCAATATAAACTGTCTCGAGGGAGCCCTCTGTTCCCCATCCACATATCTTTGATCCTAATCGGGGCTTCTCACCTGGGTTTATTTTCAAACAAGTTTATTCATCGCTTAATCTCCAATCCATCCTTCGAAGTGTTGCCAGATTAATTTTTCTCAAACTCTGTCATGATCATTAACATAACTCTCTATATAGTAATCTATTTCGATCACTAATTTGGGGATTGAAAGTCCTCGATAAGCTGGATCCCTTTTCCTAAGATTACCTTCTTTTATTTCCCACCAGGAAACTTTTCTCTGCCCAGGATATTCTCACCATTCTGTAAATGCAATGGCTTTTCCCTTCCTCATTTCCTCTATTTATGCTTTTCCCATGTGTAGAAAGTCCTTTCTAGCTCTCATTGGCTCACATCGTACCCGTCGCTCAGATCTGCATCCTCCTAGAAACCACCCTGACTTCGTTGACTCTCTAAAGCTTAGCTCTCTTCTGGAAGGTAGCATCAGTCGAGGACTGATCATCTAGTAATCACTTAGGATAAAATGCACCTGCGATTGCTTGAGAAAACTGTAATGCAAACATGACTTTGTCTTGCAATACCTGGATGACAATGAACCTTGCTGTACCTGCAAAGTATTCTCTTAAATCTCCAGAAAGACCAAAGGATGAACAAGTTACATTTCCTGATCAAATTAAAAACAGAGTTGTCACAGCTCATTGTTGGGGGAATTAAGTCGGTCTGCCCTGTTCGACTCCCACTGAAAGAGGACTCTTGGAAATTAGTGCTCTCTGTCCCTTGGACTTCATGTGCCTTTTTCCTTTGCTGATTTTGCTCTGTATCTGTAACGGAGGAGAACCCTAGGGGGCCCTTCCAGAACAGAACCCGCTCACCCCGACATGTCCCCTGCCTTCCTCTTGTCTGTAGAAAAACTTTAGCCTCTTAGGCCTTCCCCAAATTCTAAAGAGTAAATTTAACCAGAGAAGTGAGAAAATGCAGAAAGAAAGGAAAAGAGTCAAGCAAGAAAAAACAATAATATTTTAGCCATTAAACCAAGGGCAAGGGCTATAGATAATATTCTGAGCCGTGTCCTTTGAGCTGTTTTGCAGAGCCTGAAACCTCCACCAGGTGAAAGAAGTTAATTGTGTGCTGCCCACAAGGATGTAGACCCCAGACCTGTTGGAACCAGAATGTTGATGATGTTGACTCCCTGTTACCTCACCATGAAACAGTCAGAAGAATGTCAGCAAACTGATCACACACCCCACGACCCTGGCCCTCACCCTGTCTTTAAAAACCTTTCCCTGAAAGCCTTCAAGGAGTTTGGGACTTTTAAACACCAGCTGCCTGAACTCTTTGGTTGGCCTGCAGTAAACGCTGCACTTTCCTTCACCACAACCCAGTGTCAGTAGATGATTGGCCAGCAAGTGGATCCAAGTTTGATCTGGTAACATATCCATTTGTTGTAATAAATCATAGCCATGAGTATGACTACATGCTGAGTCTTGCGTGTCCTCCTAGTGAATTATTGAAACTGGAAGTGGTCTTGGGGACCTCTAACACAAAAGGCAAATGAGCTTCAATGAGTGAATGAATAAACAAATTGTGGGGACTTCCCTTGTGGTGCAGTGGTTAAGAATCCACCTGCCAACGCAGGGGACACAGGTTCGATCCCTGGTCCAGGAAGATCCCACATGCCGTGGAGCAACTAAGCCTGTGTGTCACAACTATTGAACCTGCGCTCTAGAGCCTGTGAGCCACAACTACTGAGCCCGTGAGCCACAACTACTGAAGCCCGTGTGCCTAGAACCCGTGCTCCGCAACAAGAGAAGCCACCGCAATGAGAAGCCCGCTCACCTCAACCAAGAGTAACCCCCGCTCACCGCAACTAGAGAAAGCCCCTGCGCAGCAACGAAAACCCAATGCAGCCAATAAATAAAAAAATAAACAAATAAATTGTGGTACATTCATACAATGAAATACTATTCAGCAATAAAAAGGAACAGCCTGAATTGATGAAATAGCAGCAGCACCAAAGCGGCTTATAGGTGGTGAAAACCATTTACCTGTGATCCAAATTCTTTAATCTGTATCAGCTACATGGGCTGTGGCTTTGATTACCTTTGGACAAACTATAATGTTTAAGGAAGTTCTATATATGCTTCTTGCATAGCGGTACTTCCTAGACATGTTGACAGTACTTAGAGTGTGGTCCACACATAAGCCTCACCTGGAAGCTTGTTAATAATGCAAATCTGGGGGCCCCGTCTCAGAACCGTAAGAAATGTGGTTCAAGGAGGAGAGTAGCTCTTCACGGGCAATGAAAGAGGAGACAGCTCTTAAAGATACTACCATCTACCTACAAGGAACAGGTATGATTGAATGGCTTTGTGGGGAAGGGGAAAGGGGAGCAGACGGGATCTAATGTGATTTCTGAGACCCAGAGAACCCAGAACATAGGACGTTATTAGGTGATGGTATTTACCAATGCTAGATAACTTGTACAAATAGTTAAGTCAGGAGAAAACAGTAGGCCTGAAAAGAAGAGTGGGGAAGATGAGGAGCTCATCTGATGAATGCGAGGCTCCTGGTGAGACAATTATTTGAAAGATGCAGCTTGGAACAGAAATTCTAGCCTAGCCCCTGAAAGAAATTAGAGATATGAATTTTCGGTTTTTTTTCTTAGTGGTGATATTTGAAGCAAAGATGGTTGATAAAAAGCGTTCCTCTTCCCATTTGAGGGAATTTCCTATTTCCTGCTATTCCTATATTCTTCCTCTCGGGAAAAAGCTACTTTGCAACTGAGTTAGCCATGGTATGGCTAAAATTTAACTCCCAACCCAATCCATATGTCTGTCCACAGGCCTAATAAGAATCTAAACATCGTTATTTAGCATCACGCTAAGCGCTTTTCTGTTCCCTAACAGACTATTTACAACTCTATGAATGAGCTATCTGTAGCCTCATTTTCCAGATGACAAACTGAGAGAGAGGAATATGGTGCGTGGAGCTGCTTGAAGCCACACAGTTAGTAGTGAAGTCAGAATTCAAAGCCAGGTCAGGCTAACTGAAGTCCATGCTCTCGGAAGTGCTTTACTGATGGCTTTTAATTTGTCCCTAGAAAAGATATGTTTTCCTGTTTAAATGTGTTCTCCCTTGTTTTCTCTTTTTTAGTTTTCAAATTTTTACATATCAGATGAAATTGCTCTGTGGCTCAGTAAAATGCAAGGCACTGATGACGGTACCCAAAGGGTTTAAGCTCCCCTTTGTTGATAAAATGCTCTCTTTGAAAATTTTGTTAGTTTCAGAGGCACTGAAGAATTTTTACCTTTTTAAAAAAGCGCAAACCAACAAAACATTTTTAAAAAAAGAAAAAAAAAAAAAGAAAGCTTTGTCTTTTTTTGAGTGACGCAGCAGAGACCTCTTCTGGTCAAGAAGGAGAAAGCAGAGAACCAACTTGGAAAAGGTTAAGGTGGAGAGAACTGGTACAGGAGAAAATAGGATATGAAATAGGTTTCATAGAAGAGTTGATAGTTATGTTGGATATAAAACTCTGACAGCAGAACAGAGAGGAGTGCTTTCCACACATGTGGAGAAAAATACATGTTTGCTGTAATTTACAAAGATACGAGGATGTAAATAAGAATCATAACTCCACCATCCAAAACTAATATTGTAAACATTTTGATGCACTGGCTTCCAGCATTGTTTTCTGGTCATATGCATTCTTTTCATTCACACTGGGTACACCTTGACTTTTCATCTAGTGTTCTTTCACACACATTTTGCCACATTCTCCTTTTTTTCATTTTAACAGTTTTTAATGAAAGTTATATATAAGATTACTTTATTCGTGCATCTTCTCAATTGTTTCTTTCTTATGTCTGCCCTTTTCCTTTCCTACCTGGAGAGATTTGACTTTACGTTCAAGGATCTTTTTGTGGTCTTTGTCCAGTTTTAGTCTAGTGACAAGCACCTTGCTGGGGCGAATGCCCACATGGACAGTCGTGCCATTAGCCTCCTCTCGCTGCACTCAGTCAGTATAGGTGACATACTTCTTCCCGTAAGCCTGGGCTACATTGCCAATTTGCTGCCCTTTGCAGTGCCCTCGCGTAATCTGAACTTCCTCATCCTTTTGGATACGCATGGATCGAATACTGTACTTCTGTCTCAGCTCTTTGGAAAGAGGGGGAAGACATAATCTTCCTGTGAATGTGGGAAGGTACATTGATGTGCCTTTTCTGGTTCTTGCTTTGATCAGAAGCCACAAAGGGATTGAACTTCATCTTGGCTGCTGGTACTTCAGCAATGGTCACTGTTTTGGTCACATTCTTAAAAGAAGAAAGATGTTTTCTGACAGCAAGGCTTTTATTGGTAAATCACATAAAAGCCAGAGAAGTTTCAGTGAAGACTTTTGTACTGGTCCCCATGTTGCTGGGGTCCCAGTTATGCACTGAGATGCACACAGCTTGGGGAGTGTAGTGCTGGCTCCATTCTAGCCGCTGCTCACCTTCTCTGCCAGACGCCCCTGTGTGGGATACACCTATTCACCTGCTCTTGGTGGCCCCTCAGGCTGACGGAAGCTAATGAGTAAAGGCCAAATATGATCACCTATATTCTCAGTATGTGAAAAATATATCCATTGGCATTTTTGACCCTGGAAATCCCAGAGATTTCCCAGTGACTGGCACTAACCCACCTGGGCCAAGATGCAGCACCATAATCTGCTCTCTTGCAAGGAAATTTACAGTCTTAAACTGAACCACAGTGGAATGGGGAGTTTTGAAAGGAGAAAGCCAAAGGTACAAATTAGAATTTACATCTAAGAGAGTGACATTAGATGAGGAATAATCTGAAAGAGAATCACTTCCTGGGACATAACCTAGGGGTCACACAAAATTAGAGAAAATTAAGTAGGACAGAATAATTGATACCATAGGGTGAGGAGACTGTCACTGGGCCAGACCTCACAATTAGCACAACTGGATGAGAACAATATACTCAGGTGTTTTCATGAGGCAAGAACCAAGCACTGTACATTGCTCAGTGCAACTCTTTTGTTGAAGGTTTTTTTTTTTTTCAGTTTATTCCTAGAGATGTACAAAGACCCTACTCAAATGAGCTTCTGCAGTTCTAGGCACCCCTTCATAGAGAGGTGAACCTCTTCAGGATGTCCTGCAGCATTCCTATTCCTCATTGCTGTGAAATTGAGCCTCAGGTGTCGCCTTGGATTTTAAATTCTAGTTGAGTGGTATAAACACAGAGAAGTATCTCGAATTTTAACTTAAAGATCTTGCTGATAATTATCCCACCACCAGCCAAATTTTCTTTTGTTTTCAATGGAAGAGAAAATAATGGAGAAATACTTGACAGGAACATAGTCCTGTCAATGCTTACTCTTGAGAAGAAGTGGGTTAGTTGGCTCAGGTCTGTTTTAGAGGCAAAGTAGGGAATTATAGGAAGCAAAAATCTTCAATTTATCCTAAATAGCTTTTAAAATTCAGAACTGCTTTTTTCTTTTTTTCTTAAATTAGATGTATAAATTGTCCTCCTGGCAATTTCTCAAGTTTGGACTGAAGTGTGGGTAGAATGACATAATTATATAAATTATATTTCACAGTTTTCTTCCTCACATACCTTTATTTAGGCTCTAGTACTTGTCAGTTGAGGAGACAGATATATTCTTTTTGTTTTGTTTTTGTTTTCAATTTATTTGCTTATTTATTTTTGGCTGTGTTGGGTCTTCGTTGCTGCCTGCGGGCTTTCTCTAGTTGTGGTGAGTGGGGGCTACCCTTCGTTGTGGTGCACGGGCTTCTCATTGTGATGGCTTCTCTTGTTGCAGAGCATGGGCTCTAGTACGTGGATTTCAGTAGTTGTGGCATGCAGGCTCAGTGGTTATGGCTCATGGGCTCTATTGCGCAAGCTCAGTACTTATGGCACACGGGCTTAGTTGCTCCACGGCATGTGGGATCTTCCCGGACCAGAGATCGAACCTGTGTCCCCTGCATTGGCAGGCGAATTCTTAAGCACTGTCCACCAGGGAAGTCCAAGACAGATATATTCTAGTATCTCTTCTAGTTCTTCGGACTGGGCTTTATGTTCTCTTGAGAACTTGGATCTAAAGGACTACGGGATTCCTTAGAACAATTTTTAAAAGGCTAGAGTTTCACTTCCAGCATGACAATGTGAGGAGCTCTTCAGACTCACTACCAAAAAAAAATCAGTAATAATTATAAAAGGACAGCCATTTAAAGTCTCTGGACATGGTCCTGGGTGCATACAGCAAATGAAGAAATATTTATTTAATGAAATCTCCTAAAGCTCAGTGAACCCTGAGGTGTTTGATCCAGGACCCACTTCTCTCCTCTCCCCTCCCAGCTCACCATAGTGGAAACTCTACTGCAGACTGGTGCAGCCAAGAGCACAGGGTTCCTCTCCCCACAGATCCCAGGTAGAGGGCTGTCTTCCTAGGCAGGGCAGGATATCAGCATTTCTCATCCTGACCCCAGCTACCTGTTTCTGAAGCTAAGTTCTGTGCAAGTGTGGCCAAAAGGTGGGGGACTCCTTTTTTTTCTACTCAGCCCCAATTCATGGGATGGAAGCTCTGCCTTGGGCATAGAGGCTCTGAGAATACTGGGGCCCTAATTCTCCTTGTCCCAGATCATAAGGTGGTGGTTCCACACTGGGAGAGACAAGTTGAGAAGACCTGAAGCTGAAACCAAGCAGGACCCTGCAGAGCCTTCCTAGGTACAAAAGCCCCTCTGTGTCTCCCATTTCTTGTTTGTAGAAAAAGGCTTTGGTCTCCTAGGCCTTCCCAAAGTTCCAAAGAGCAGGCACAAGTAGTTATTAATTAGGGAAGTGAGGGAATGCAGAAACACAGGAAAAGCAGTCAAGAAACAATATAGTTCAGCAGTAAAACAGAGTCCTAGTTCCTCCTCAAGGGATATATACAACAATCTGACACATATCTTTGGGTTGTTCTGCAGGGACAAAGACTCCCACCCAGGCTGAGGATGGTGACTACACGCTGACCACAAGCATAGAGACCCCATACTGGTTGGAACCAGGTTGGTGAATAAGATTCCTGAAACACCACCCTGTTAACAACCACCAACCAATCAGAAGAAAGTCATACCCACTGCAACCCTCACCCTGAATGTTGCCTTTAAAAACCCTTCCCTGAAAGCTATTGGGGAGTTTGGTTCTTTTGAGCATGAGCTGCCCATTCTCCTTGCTTGGTGCCTACAATAAATGCTGTATTTTCCTTCACCACAACCCAGTGTCAGCAAATTGTCAAGTGGACCCAACTTCAGTTCAGTATCACTTAAATTATCTTCCTTAATAATTTATTTATGCTTTCGTTACTGATTTTTAAGTTGTTATTAGATGGACAGCTCTATCTTTTTTTGTAATAGTTTCCTTGGTGCTGTTATCAGATATGAACACTTGGCTGAATGAAGCATAGCTTAGACCCACTATGGTCTTTTTAAAAAAAGAAATTCTGGTAAAATATATATGACATAAAATTAATGATTTTTACCCTTTTTGAGTGTACAATTCAGTGGCATTAAATACATTCACCCTGTTGTGTAACCATCCATCTACAGAACTTTTCATGTCAAACTGAAACTCTGTACCCTTTAAATGATAACTCCCCATTCTCCCCTCTTCTGTAGCCCTTGGTAACTAACTACCATTCTATTTTCTATCTCTAAGAATTTGACTACTCTAGGTATCTCATATAAGTGAAATCACACAATATTTGTCTTTTTATGTCTTATTTATTCACTTAGCCTGTTGTCAAGGTTCCCCATGTTAGAACATGTAACAGAACTTCATTTTATGGCTGACTAATAATCCATTCCATTACATTCATATACCATATTTTGTTTATCTGTAGGGAAACAAAATTTGCCACCCTAAAATGTCTCTGGCATGTGGATTATTTCAAGCTGAAAACAATCAAGGCCCAGAAGACTCAGGAAGAACTTTTGACCTTCCCCCTAAGTGCCTGAAGGAATTTAGATAGAGGGCCGATTACAGGAATAGAGCTATCACCAGAGATGTCTGCAAAGAACATGAGCTAGATGTGGTGGGGGAAACTCTTAGAGATCACAGGCCACCCTGTGTCCCACTGTCTCTGCAGGCCCAGCAAACATTTACCAAACTTTTACTTTTCCATCTCCATGTCAATTGCCTTCCTCCCTTTGAAGTCCCAAATCACTATTTCCAAATCCTCTTCTGTCTTTAGCTGAAGGTGGTATTTAAAGTGAGGGTTTCAGGGACTTCCCTGATGGCTCAGTGGTTGGGAATCTGCCTGCCAATGCAGGGGAGACAGGTTCGAGCCCTGGTCCAGGAAGATGCCACGTGCCGCAGAGCAACTAAGCCCGTGCGCCACAACTACTGAACCTGTGTGTCACAACTACTGAGCCCGTGCTCCTAGAGCCCTTGCTCTGCAATGAGAAGCCATTGCAATGAGAAGCCCGCACACCGCAACAAACAGTAGCCCCCGCTCACCACAACTAGAGAAAAGCCCACGCGCAGCAAGGAAGACCCAACGCAGCCATAAATAAATAAATACAATTTAAAAACAAAGTGAGGGTTTCAGTCATTTGGGTGAGTTACTCAGTTTTCCTGGGCCTCTCCCATGTATACATGTTATTTAACTTTTGTTTGACTTTCTCCTGTTAATCTGTCTCATGTCAATTCAATTCTTAAGCCAGTCAGAAGAACCTAGAAGGGTAGAGGGAAATTTCTTCCTCCCCAACGATCCATTCATCTGTTGATGGACATTTGACTTGTTTCCACCTTTTGGATATTATAAATAATGCTGCTATGAACATTGGTGTACAAATATCTGTTCAAATCCCTGCTTTCAATTCTTCTGGGCATATACCTAGAAGTGAAATTGCTGGATCATAAGGTAATTCTGAGTGTAATTGTTTGAGAAACCACCATACTGTCTTCCACAGTGGTGCATCATTTTTGCATACAGTGATTATTATGTCTTAAGTTATGTGAATCAATCCTTCACTATAGGAAATTGATACTTGGATACACTGAACCAATATGGAGACATGTGTCTCAGCTAAAATTGTATGATGTATCACAGAGTTGTCTACTAACACTTCTAATAACCATGCTGATTAGCTGCCGGTCTCTATAGCCTTAGGGGGGGGTGTTGGTGCAGTGGAGCAGAAGGAAGGGTGTTGGAGCAGTCAGAAAAGAAGCAAAAAGAATTCCACATCCTGCAACTCTATTTCAGTTTGGCTTTCTTGACACTGAGTTTTGGAGGGGATGAATAATAAGGGTGGAATGAGAAGGAGAGAAAGGTAGAGGAGTGTGGTAAGGTTAGATGGTAGGACTGGATCCGTCTGCTGTTTCTTAACTACTTGGTGTGAAATTAATTTCAGTGAGACAGTTTTCCTTGTTCCCCCACGTCATCTCAGATATTCTCACAGCCTATTTCCTTTCTAAGCTAGTATAATTTAAAGAGTATGCAGTTGACTTATAGCCTTTGAACAAATTGAACCTATAGGCAAAATACAAATGTACAAGGGCTTAAACATTATGGGAGAGAGAGAGAGGGAGAGACTGAAATACTTTATGAGAGAGGGAGAGACTGAAATACTTTATCATTTTATTCTTCTTTCATCAGACCAGTCGCCTCCTGAAGCCATGGGAAATCACAGTGCTTTGGTACCTGGAGAGAGGTGAATGCAGAGGCATATCTGCAATTTTTATTTCTGGTGGGACTTTCTTCAAGACAACTTTACGATCTTCCCCATGGCAAAGCCTTTCACTGTGATTCAAAAACAGAGAGTCTTCCAAAGGGCCGGCATGGATCCCACATGCTTCTGCATGCTAAAAGAAAAAAAATATGCTGTATATCACACCAAAAATCACCTTATTAGGGACTTCCCTGCTGGCGCAGTGGTTAAGAATCCGCCTGCCAATGCAGGGGACATGGGTTCAATCCCTGGTCTAGGAAGATCCCACATGCAGTGGAGCAACTGGACCTGTGCACCACAACTACTGAGCCTGCGCTCTAGAGCCCGTGAGCCACAACTACTGAGCCCGCGTGCCACAACTGCTGAGGCCCGCGCGCTTAGAGCCTGTGCTCCGCAACAAGAGAAGCCACCGCAATGAGAAGCCCGCACACCACAGCAAAGAGTGGCCCCCATTCGCTTGCTGCAAATGGAGAGGACCCTCGTGCGACGACGAGGACCCAACGCAGAGAAAAATAATTAATTTTAAAAAACCCCACTTTATTAGATTAAGATGGAATTTGCCCAACAGTTTTTCTAACTGTTCCTGTTGAGAAGGAAGGTCTAGTGGGCAGAGCAATATCCCTTTTTCAAAAGCAGTGCTCTCTCACTGGTGTCTTCCGACCAACAGGAAGAGCCAGTGGTGTGGGCTGCAGACTATAAACTTGGAGTCAGATCACTGACTTTTAGCTTCACTACTTTTGTGTTCTTGTACAAGTCATTTACCTACCGTGAGACTCAGTTTCCTCAAACATAAAATGGGAATTATTAAAGGATTCTTTGAGTGTTGAATAAAACACTCCATGTGAATGAAAAAACTTTCGCCAACTACTAAGTAAAAGAGCCACACAGTATGCAGCTGCTGCTGCACCCTGCTGCTGGGTAGATAACAGCTACTTAAGATTATCTTAGTTGTACGTCTATTTCTGATTCTTTGATACTGCTGAACAGCAGTCTGGCCTGGTCTTGGGGTGCAGCTCCCTCTCTCCTATGCTGTGTTCTTGTTTTTATGTTGTTAAAGAGCTATATCATCAGGAAAAATGGTAAAATGAAAAGAAAGCATAGCTAGCATTTATTCAGTGCACATTCACTTCATTGTAATTCTCATTTAATTTTCACTTTTACTCTGTAAGGTAGAATATTCCATACACCAGTCGCTAATTATATTTTTTAAATTGTTAGGAACACTGTCAACTAAATTGGAGAAGTGAAATAACAATGAAAGAATTATGCTGACTTATAGCTCTAAAGAGTAAGGGCAAGACTAACAGAAATGTTTTGATACATTCAAAACAGTTCTTCATTATTGACTTCAACTCAAAGTTTATACCCTATAGTTCTAGTAAATGAAAAATATAAAGTCAGTACTAATATTGTCACCATGCTAAAGCTACTTAGGACATTGAAAATGACTTGATAAGCCACTAAGTTACATGAAATACAGCCCAATATTAAGATATTAGAAAGTCTTAATAACCATACCAATTTGATGTTTAAGTTTGGTATTTGAACCATGATTTCCTTAGTTTCATATTTGTTTTCAAAATATCAGATAAAAATACATATAAAATAATCGTCTCAAGGCAAATGGCAGCCTCATTTATTACATTGTATGTATGCATTTTGTAAGAAAATAATTGAGCCATATTTTTATATTTTGTATACCACATAATATTCATATTTTGTAATATCTCTGTCTTCACAAAGTACATTCTTATTCAACATTAATTGCTTATCCTTTAGAAATTTGGAAATTAGTTATATAAACACATTTCTTCCTAGGAATCCTAACATGAAATCTCCTCTTATTGTCTGATTCTTACAAAATATTATAATCTCCTTTAAAGAAACAACTTACCTTTTCACAAGTGAATGGTCAATCAATCTGAATTTGGAAAATGTTTTGAAACTACTGACTACTGAATCAGAGCATTGAGTGGGCAAGGAGTCTTATCTGTAAATCTAGCCAAACTGTTCCCATAGCTCTCAACCTGAGTGTGCAATACAACTGTAAAAATACACGCTCTGTAAAGAACAGACTTGTGGTTGCCAAGGGGGAGGGTGGATGGGGGAGAGTTGGATTGGGAGTTTGGGGTTAGCAGATACAAACTATTACATATAGAATTGATAAACACGGTCCTACCGTATAGCACAGGGAACTATATTCAATATCCTGTGATAAACCACAATGGAAAAGAATATAAAATATACATATATATATATGTATAACTGAATCACTTTGCTGTACAGCAGAAATTAACACATTGTAAATCAACTATACTTCAATTAAAAAAAAATACATGCTCTGTACTGTAGCTTTAATGTTAATGGCGCCTACTTCTGATGAACTTAACAGCTGTGAGTTGCCATTATGTAGAGAAAAAGGTAGACACATGTTTATGAAATCTTTTGGTTTATCTATTTTAAGTTTGTAATTGGGTTATTTAAATAGATATTGCTATTTAACTTTTGTTTGCAAGTTTATGTGAAGGTGCATCAAATAGTTTTTGTCAGAACAGAATGGTGGTTGTCGGGGCCTGGGAGGAGGAAGAAATGAGACAAAGGGTACAAATTTTCAGTTTTAAGAAGAATAAGTTCTAAGGGTCTAATGTTCAGCATAGTGACTATAGTTAATAATACGGTATTATATACTTGAAAGCTGCTGAGAGTAGACCTGAAGCACTCTCACTGCAAGAAAAAAAGAGTCAACAATGTAAAGTGATGAATGTGTTATCTTGACCTTGGTAATCACTCCACAATGTATAGCAAAGCATCACGTTGTATACTTTAAAGGTACACAATCATATTTGTCTATTATTCCTCAATAAAGCTGAAAAAATGAAAAATAAATTTCAAAGCAGCTTTTGTAGAGTTATATATGTCTATTCACAGATATGTTAAATAGTATAGGTTTTTTATTATAAATACCTATAGGAAAATACCTTCAGATTCACATTCCTGAATTTCATGTTCTGTTTCCAAGGCATTACATAACGTCTTGGGATCATCCCGTGCTTTAATGAAAACCGTGGCAAATGAATCTCACCACACCTGAAGATTAGGAAAAAGCAAGAAGAAAGGATATATTGTGAGTTAAATTCAATTATTTTAGCTTCATTTTACGGAATGGAAGCAGTTGTGTCTGTGAGGTTTGGACCCTCTCAGATGCAGCACAGAGCTGTGTCACTGTTTGAGGCTCACCTAGTAGATAACCAACCCATTAAATCCCCGAGTATCACCAAGATCAAGAGTCTGGGTTGGGTATCTGTAGCTCTAACTGCACACTGTCCTTTACTATTTGCTCATCATGTTCATTTTGGCCTGACTTTATGGGGGAAGACAGCACACCATGACCTACCTCAGGCCTACTCATTACCTAAAGGAATCACTGGCCACTCACAAAAACCAGTAACTAATTTAGCTTCCGAATTTAGTACATGCCCTACACTCAGGTCAGACTTGCTTTCTCTGCACACACACTGTTTTGTTCTGGAACATAAAGCTTTCTATATAGATGCCAAGGGGAAGCACAGAATTAGCGTCCTCATCTATGTAGCTCCCAGATTGAAGACAAAGAAACAAAAAACAAACAAAGAAACCACCCCAAAATCCAGAACCCTTAAGTCCTCACTTAATAGCAGGCTTATATGAATTCTCATTAGAGCAGTTGTTGGTGAGTTTAGGTAAGATAGGACAAGTGTCTTTGCCTGAAGCCATCACTGCCAGTAGTGACAGGAATTCTCATCTAGAACTTCACTAGTCTACTAGTCTAATTATGATGTCATTGCTGCCTCAGATCTAACAACGTTTTGCTAATTTCATAGCAACCCATAGCAGTTACTTTAGAAGTTAAGAGTGTGGCACTTAGAGCTATTTTTGGTATTTTTAGTACACCTTGAGTACACCATCATTCTTATCACGAACACTTAAAAAATAAGGATGCTTGCAGATATATTACAAATTTGACAGATACTAGAAAATATATTGGACTAAAGAATTATTATTCACAAATAATCACTTCAAATTAACACTATTTACCCTTAGCTGATTTTCCTCTTTACATACTGCACGTGGTTGATATGTGTCCCATTTGTTTCACCATTACTTAGACACACTTCAAGGTGTAAATCAAACTTGCCTAAACCCAAACCAATCCAACCCATTTTATCTCCTAAGATTTGAGTTATATCGCAGAGTATTTTAGGTAACAAAACTCATTTTAATAAAGAAAGGTTGTGAGTGAGGATGAGCACCTAAATTACTAGGCCAGAGACATGGAGGGTTATTACTGCTAATACTCCTAGCCAGAAGGAGGAAAAATGTTAGGCTGAGCAGGAAGAATGACTGCAATGTACACTGCCTTGGTGAGAGTATTAACTGAATACATATCTGGCAACAGTCTGGAGAGAACTTTCTAGATCTGGATAGTCAGAAAAGTTTAGAGAAGAGTAATGTTAATACACAAAACTTTACAGAACCTTAAAAACTGAAGCACTGGTTTCTATATATAACATTAGGATGTACTACAATCCAGAAATCTGGTTTGCAAATGTTAAGGAAATAACAATGATGAAAACAATCCGGGAAGGGGGGAATGAGGGAGGAGCAATCCACTGAAGATGAAGTAGCCTGAGGCATTAATGTCCCTCAAATACTGTAACTTTCACTAGAAAAATTAGCAGTATTTACATGAGTAAGTGGCATTTAGATTTCTGAATGTTGATTATCTTTCCTGATATACTATACCTTTTTTTTTTTTTTTTTTTTTTTTTGCGGTACGTGGGCCTCTCACTGTTGTGGCCTCTCCTGCTGCGGAGCACAGGCTCTGGACGCGCAGGCTCAGCGGCCATGGTTCACGGGACCAGCTGCTCCGCGGCATGTGGGATCTTCCCGGACCGGGGCACGAACCCACGTCCCCTGAATCGGCAGGCAGACTCCCAACCACTGGGCCATCAGGGAAGCCCTACTATACCTTTAAAATCACCTTACATAAAATAATCTCAGGGACTGTGGTGATCATTTTACAAGGCATAAAAATACTGAATCACTATGTTGTATACCTGAAACTAATGTAATATTGTAAATCAATTATACTTCAATTTAAAAAGAATCTTTAAATAAATAAATAAATGGTTAAAAAATCTCAGGGATAATGTTTAAATACTTACCTATTTAAAATGTTTCTTTCCTAGGTTATAGCAATTTTATGAAAGAACATTTGAGATTAAAAAATAAAATCACTTGAAACTCATTAAGGACTGCCAGAACTCCTTTTATTTTTGCATTCTTTATGAAAAAAACGTAACCAATTACCATTTCCTTTTCTTTCCCTGCTTACTTAGCTCCAACTTCAATGATCATGTATTTCAGAAACTACTGAAAGACTTCAAGTACACTGCTGCAAAGAATAGCTAATAATTGCTCCCTACATATTTTTGCTTAATCTATTTTGTAAACTGTAGTCAACTCCTGGAACATCTTAAGTAAACTACCTTTATTTCCTTAAATAAAAATGAATAATTTTAAACATCATGCAGATGAAACATTTTTAATACCTAACTTCCTTAACATAAGGTAAAACAGTCTTAGGCAGGCTGTCACTGGGAATTTTTTAAATGTCATGGTAATTATGCAGGTATGGATCATATTCAGTATTTAACATATGACCAAGGTAACTAATAAGAGGTCAAAAACAAAGTTAAAGTTAAGCACAGATACTTCTTTGAAAAGCTTCTGATGTTTATTTACTTCTGCACAAACAACTTAAGTGGGAAGAGCCACTAGTATAAACCTATTTTTAGTCTCTATTATTAAAATTGCTTAAGAGTTCTTAGAACACAGAAAAACTAAATTTGAATGCATTTGTAATAGCTTAACAATTTGTCTTAGGATCTTTTAATGGAATGTTTGAAACCAATCATAATTCACTGCAAAGATAAATCAGAAAAAGAAAACAAACTTTTGAATGGCATGTTATAATGACCTGGACAAAACTGATTATCAACTAGTAATGATTAGCACATGCAGTAGACTGAGAAATTAAATCCTCTGCTATATACTTCTGTCAGACATGAGAAAGTTTTAAATGTTCTTATTGCATTCATCTCCCACATATTCAATTTTATTTAAAACAAGACAACAGTTCTCTCCAGATTTTTGGGTTTATCAGTGCAAAGTAAAATAAAGCAATCTCAGTAGAAATGGTTTATTACAATGTTATCTTAGAAAGGCTTATTTCTCAAAATGTCCTAAAAGATGTCCAAGTCATGAGAATGATCAACCTCAATGGCTTCTTCTGCATCCAACTTTGTTTCTCCGTGTCCTTCCTGTGATTCATCAAGAGAGGCCAGGGCCTCATTTGTGTCACTTGCAAAAGTCTCTCGTGATGTATCATCATCTTCTAGAAAATTTAGGCTTTTAATAGCTTGTTTCATCTTTTTTCCCAACACTTGTGTTCTTCTCTTCCTAGCAGCTTTTTTATTTTCATATTCCTTTTGATTTTCAATGTAGAAAATGTCCTACAATAAAGGAACAACTTTAGTAAACAAGAACTACCATTTATTGAAAGCCTGTTATAAGGCAGACTCTTTATATTATCTCCATTTTCCACACACAAAAAATATTAGATTCATAATTGAACACAGAGTCCAAGATATTTAATAAATCCTCATTGCAAGTTGAGAGGATGAAGCTATGATTCAAACCCAGCCTAGTGTTAGGTCTAGGGTCCATGCTTATTATACCATATACATCAATCTATAAAGGTTTTCTAAATAGAAATATACAGTAGAAAAATCATATTGTTTAGGATTTAAATAAAATATATTTTATCACAACAAAACAAAGTCTTTGGTATAATAATTTACTAACTCTGAAATGTCATCATAACCACATGTTATATGCTAAGAAACTGGCCAGGCCCGAACTGTGTGACTAAATATGATCATGTAACCTACACAACGCAAGAAAAATTCCAGCCCTTAAACACTGCTGTAATTAACATGTGAGACTGTAAATCTCTGCCAAAAACTTTTATCACAAGGCATAAAAATGATATAGTCAGCACTTGGATTCCAGGGTGCCAGAAAAAGGATTTTATAGTATGAAAATATGAGAATCTTCTAGTACAGGGTTTTTCAAGTATGGCACTACTAAAACCGCAAACCAAGGAATTCTTTGTGTAGCAGTCTGCTGTGTGCATTGCAGGATGTTCAGCAGCCTACCTGGCCTCTACCCACTAGCACACCCACCCCACCGCCAAACGGTGACAACCAAAAATACCCCTAGACATTGCCAAATATCCTCTGAGAGGCAAAACTGCCAGTGAATGAGAATGGTTCAAGTAGAAAATACATTTCCATTAAAACACTACATGGAAAAACAAAATAACTTCTGGGAACCTTGATACAGATAGATAAATATAATTTTAGAGGGTACAAAAAAAAAAAAGGTCAGGGATCTAAAGAGAAGGCAAAAATGATGATGCTAATACAAAAAAGATTCAAAGATTTAAAAGAGAAGCTAGTAGGACACACTTTTGACATCCTATTATATTCTAGGAAGTGACTCTTAAAAGCTGTAGCCAAGGGCTTCCCTGGTGGCGCAGTGGTTGAGAGTCCGCCTGCCGATGCAGGGGACACGGGTTCGTGCCCTGGTCCGGGAAGATCCCACATGCCGCGGAGCGGCTGGGCCCGTGAGCCATGGCCGCTGAGCCTACGCATCCGGAGCCTGCGCATCCAGAGCCTGTGCTCCGCAACAGAAGAGGCCACAACAGTGAGAGGCCCGCGTACCGTAAAAAAAAGCTGTAGCCAAGTCAGTTCCTATTACATTCTTAAAGTGCATAAAGTGCAAATCCCTTCTTGTTTATAAAAAACAATATGGAGGATGGTGAGATAAAGGGGGCCCTCTGCTTCGCTAAATAGTAAAAGCAGCACACGGAATTAGCAGAGGAAGGAGTAAGGAACCCCGAAATGAATGCAATAAGGGAAAGCTTCAGAATATGAGAGCTTTGATGAAGAGAAGGAATGAAAGTATTTGCTAAAGAAATGAGGATGGGGGTGGAGAAGGAGGGTACATATGTGAGAAAAAAGCACAGGAAGGACAAAAAGGGTGAATTCAGAGGAAAATGAGGCCAGCTACCAATTCCTGAATGAGCACTTTTATGTGCCAGGCATTACGTTGAGAACTTTACACAGGTGTGAACTCTTTTCATTCACACAAGAACCTTATGAGGTGGGGATTATACTTGTTTTCAGATGAGGAAAGTGAGGCTCAAGATTAGAGCCAACAGGTAAAGGTATAAAGTCTAAACTCATAAATGATTTCTTCAAATCCATATTCTTAAACCTTAAACCTTTGCAAGAGTGTGATAATTCACAATTTTTTCAAGAGTCTACTTACCTTCAAGTGGAGCAATAGTAGAAGTATTTTCATTTTATATGGAAGCACATCCAAACATCTTGATAAAAACAATTCTAACTAGTACAATGCTTGGCAACACTAAATAAAACTATGAAGTTCCCCTTTCCCTCCAAATATGGCAATCCTTATTAAAAAGGAATGTTATTCTCATGGGTTACGAATTTAAACAGAACTGGGATGACCCAAAGAAATGTCTTTGTAGCATATTATTAATGTTGTTACAACAAATGCAGACAACAGATAATCTGAGAGCAACTTTTTTCTCCCATCCATCTCTTTGTATAATTAACTCTGCAAGTTAAGAACCTGAAGTGCATACTATTTTCGGAGGGAGTACGTTATAGATGGACTTAACTTTTTTTTTTTTTCTTTTAAACATAGTCAATTTTATTCTCCTTAAACCACAAAATAGAGTCTTTGGTTGTAAAAACACCACTAGCTACAGTCTTGCCAGGAGGTCCTGGCTGGGGAGCGGGCAGTAAGCTGGCAGCCAGAACTCCTGAGGGGGGGACCTCTTTAAAATGCTGACAGCCAGGTGGCGGGGCCCCCACACCAAGTCGGGGGAAGCACCCCGACCCTCTAGGAGGGCACCGGGCCAGGCGCTGGCGCCGCAGCCGCACGGCGCAGCGGCTGCTGCACAGCACCACCTCCTCAGGGTCCGCGGCGCTGGCAGAGGGCCTGCCCAGAAGCACCATGGCCACCTCTCCATCCTCCTCCAGAAGACTGGGGCTCGGGGATGGCTCTGAGGACCTCAGCTCCTCAGCAAAATCTGGGGACAAGCGTCCCGGAGAGGTGCTGGTCTGGGGGCCGAGGTCTTCCCAGGGGGTCGGTGATGGGGTGGGTGTGGGCGAAGGGGCCTTGGCCAGGCACCCCGGGGGTCCCTGCTTCACAAATTAACTTCTAACTATTCTTACTTTTTCTTTCTTCACAAACTTTGTATTGTCTAAAACAAATTATAAGGCCATATACCGAAACAAAATCAAATGAGAAAAAGTTGAAAACAAGCCCACTCAGTTCAGTTTTGGCTTCCAAGTTCTACAGACTGTGATTGTTAGCAATATAGTGACTAAAAGAATAATTATAACACCATTATTTGGATGGCACATGAAATTACCTATAATAAAATTATATCTGCCTTAGGCTTTTCCCTCTAGTAACAAAGATAGTCAATCCACACACATACAGAAAATTTGGTAAAAAAAAAAACCAGAAAAATCTTAAAAGACAAAACATTTAAAATCCCTTACAACAGACCAAATCATTGGTAACATTTTGGTGCTTTAACTGCCAGTCTATTGTCCCATGCCTCTTTTTCCCTACAAATTTGTACTTTGTCGTTTTAAAAAATTCAGTTATTATTGCATTTTCTAATTTTCTTAAAATTGCTTCACAAAAATAGAGGCTACAGGATAGTTGTTTTAAGAATGTCCCTATTAGTCAACATTCCCCTATTATTAGATACTACAAACGTTTCTGTTTATTATAATGCCATGTTTCTGGTTGTTCAAGATAAAAATCTACTAACATTAAATCTCCTTCTCCACAATGAGTTAGAAGAAATGAATTTCAAAGATAGGTGATTCAGGTCTTCCCTGGTGGCGCCGTGGTTGAGGGTCTGCCTGCTGATGCAGGGGACACGGGTTCGTGCCCAGTCCAGGAGGATCCTATGTGCCGCAGAGCGGCTGGGCCCGTGAGCCACGGCCGCTAAGCCTGCGCGTCCGGAGCCTGTGCTCCGCAACGGGAGAGGCCACAGCAGTGAGAGGCCCGCGTACCGCAAAAAAAAAAAAAAAAAAAAAAAGATAGGTGATTCAGTGAAAACAGCATGGGTTTGAAGTCAGAGTCCTTCCTGTGTGATCTCAGACCTATCCTTTTTATTGCTCTGCATTTGCATATCAGGGTAATACCCAATGATAGACAGTGCCAGGCTGATGGTGAATAAATGTTATTTTCTTCTCTCCCGCTTCTGGAAATTGTCCAAGTTTAGTTGACAAACAGCTTTTCTAGACATCATTTTATTTAACTCCTTTATAGCAATATTAAATAGGCAGGGCACATATTAAAGTCCTCACTTTATAGATGAGAAAATCAAGGCTGAGGGAGAGTAAGCAATCTGCTCATAGTCATATAATCACTAAATGGCAAAATTAAGATTAAAACTTAGATTTTGAATCTTAGAGAATTCTTTTCATCACATCATGCAATATCTTTGAAAAGAGTCACACTTTGCTATCTAACAAAGACCCAAGAAGAATGTTCCTTCTAAGGACACACTCTGATCAGGGGTTATATTGGGGGAGGAGGGAGAACATCATTAAGGTATAAGTTCTGTTCTACCACTCAAAAGTTGTGTTCCCAAGGAAATGCACATTGTTATAAATTTATTATCAAAATAATTGTTCCAATGAGGAAAAAAAGTAGTTACAGAGTAGAGATTTCAAACGTGCAACAACAGTAACATTTCCTGTAGGAATTTCAGTAACAGATTTTGAAAAAAATGACTAAAAGTGAATAGCCAGAAAAAAGAAAAAAAACATTGAGCAGATGCAAAATATGCTCACATGTAGCATCAGCTCAAGAGAAGAGGTTTTTATTTCTGCCATCATCAGCATTACATTAGTACGGCCAAAGCACATTCCTATGACCTTTATGACTCACTGTTATAATAAAGAGAATACAAAATTTCTCAAATATTGTAGCTGTGTTGCACATGTGTACCATCTCCTTCCTATGCAAGAAGACAGTTCTCAATTTTGATCGCATGTGCTAAATGCGAGTCATGTTCCTTAATTAATAAATTAAAAGGTAACTGAATTCTGAGGTGTGAAAAACCCACAGTGTATAAGATTTCCCATATGACATTCTGGTAATACAAAAATGATACTAAAATGCCTGGCTTCCAGTTTGTGAGGAATGAACAAAACAAATGTGTGAGCAGACAACAGAATGTGGTATATTCTATAAGAGAGCCATACTGGACTCATCAAAAGGTCTAAATCATGGAGAAAAATGTAGGATTAAACAGATCAAAAGAGATATAACAAATGGGATGTGGAAATCTAGATAGGATCCTGATTTGGGGAGGAAAAAAGCTAGAAAATACATTCTTGGGACAATTCAGGAAATTGGAATAAGGGCTAGATAGATACTGGGATGATGCTATGAAACTGTTCTTATTTTTCTTAGGTGTGGCTGTGTAGGATATTGGGAGATGCTTGTTGAAGTAATTAGGGCTGAATGTCATGATGTTTGCTCCTTATTTCCCAATGGTACAGAAAAAAATTGTATAGGTAAAGTAAGAATGTCAAAATGTTAACCACCCCTGAACCTAGGTGAAAGATATATGGGTATTCATCCTGTTGTTTTTTCATCTATTCCACGTTTGAAATTTTTCATTAATAAAAAGTTGTAGGGGTAGAAAAAAATAATTACATGCTAAGAGACCAGGAAAAATTGCCATAAAAGAAATCTTGACCTTAGCTCTGAAAGGGAAGAAAATGAGGAGGCAGAGCTTTACCAAAGGCACAAGGTTTACTTGAAAAGAGACAATGAAAAATTGGTCAGTACAAGGCAGAGCAGGTAATAGAGATCAGTAGAAAATGAAGCTAGAGGCTGAGTGGGAGTTAAATTATGATGGATCTCAAAAGTCAAGGACATTATTGTTTCTACCTTAATTTGTTCCTCACTGATACTAGGAGTGTTCTTCAGGAGATTCAGGAAAACTCCACCTGGTGTTCTTCTTCGACTACCATTCTACAAAAAGGAACAGAAAAATGATCCTGTGAAGACTCTTCCAGTGAATGGTCAAAGCAATTTTTAGAGACATTCCTAAGGAGATATTAAGGTCTACAGTACCACTCCAGTTTAACTGCAGTGTCCTTCTCTCCTCTCCAGACTTCCATTTACTCTATTTCTTTTCCCATGGCATGTATCACTTCTTGGCATACTTGAAGATACTACATTTATTCTTTACAGACTGTTTCCCTCCCACCCCCTACTACAACATAAGCTTCCTGTGTCTAGAACAGTGCCTGGCACACAGCAATAAAGAACTGTACAAGGAAAGAATGCATGCACCAAAAGAAAGTGAATTTGGACTTGCATCTCCCCAACATTCAGTAGATTTCCATTAGCTCACTGGTTTTATTACTACTGTATTATTACTACAGTGTTAAAATTTTGATATAGGGAATTCCCTGGCAGTCCAGTGGTTAGGACTTGGTGGTTTCACTGCAGGGGGCCTGGATTTGATCCCTGGTTGGCGAACTAGTATTCCACAAGCTGTGTGGCACAGCAAGAAATTAAAAAAAAAATTTTTTTAAAGTAAAATATTGATATAATCTATAACTTCGTGCTCAACTGAATGAAAATCTAGGTACCTTAAACAGTGACACAAACAGGGATGCCAGTACATTCATGATTATTATAATTTGCTTTGTTGTTAACTTCTGGAACCTATGTTCACAGGCTGTTTCCTCACCCAGTGCTATCACTTCTAACGAGTTTCTTTTCTCTCCATTTCCACAGCATAATATTTAGTCTCTTGTGATGTTATTATTCAAATTCATGAGGAACAAATAAGAAGGAAGCCATTCAATCTTCATCCTCACCCTGTGCTGAAAGCTCAATTAAATGAGATCTGCAAAACCATTCATTCTATGGGATAAACTGCTACTGCTTGTGATCTGGCCCCAACCAGAGAAGTGCTCTTTATGCCATTCTGGAGCAACGAAGTATTTTTTAACTGTTTTTTCATTTTTGCTTCCTCAACCCCAGAAGCCCCTTTAGACATTTTGTTTCCTATTCACTCCTACCACCCATGAGATTTTAATACTCACAGATATACTTTATATTTATCTGTGCTTTTTACATAACAAGATTTTTGGGTGTTTTACCCCCAAGAACCAGTTTCCAAGAATGCATGAATTGGGCTTCACTGGTGGCGCAGTGGTTGAGAATCTGCCTGCCAATGCAGGGGACATGGGTTCGAGCCCTGGTCTGGGAAGATCCCCCATGCCGCGGAGCAACTAGGCCCGTGAGCCACAATTACTGAGCCTGCGCGTCTGGAGCCTGTGCTCTGCAACAAGAGAGGCCGCGACAGTGAGAGGCCCCGCGCACTGCAAAGAAGAGTGGCCCCCACTTGCTGCAACTAGAGAAAGCCCTCACACAGAAACGAAGACCCAACACAGCCATAAATTAAAAAAAAAAAAAAAATGCATGATTTAAATGAGCCAAAAGTAACATTTCTTTCTCTCTTTTTTTTTTTTAATGAATTTATTTATTTATTTATGGCTGCATTGGGTCTTCGTTGCTGCGTGCGGGCTTTCTGTAGTTGTGGCGAGCGGGGGCTACTCTTTGTGGTGGTGCACAGGCTTCTCATTGTGGTGGTGCACAGGCTTCTCATTGTGGTGGTGCGCAGGCTTCTCATTGTGGTGGCTTCTCTTGTTGCAGAGCACGGGCTCTAGGGCACGTGGACTTTAGTAGTTGTGGCGCATGGGCTTAGTTGCTCTGCAGCATGTGGGATCTTCCCGGACCAGGGCTCGAACCCGTGTCCCCTGCATTACCAGGCAGATTCTTAACCACTGAGCCACCAGGGAAGCCCCAAAAGTAACATTTCTGCTCACCACCACTAACTAAATTCTGGGCACTGTGGTAAGTACTTTATATGCATTATCTCATTTAATCCTTATAATAGAGGATTAATCCCATTTTATAGCTGAGACTGAGGTCTGAGAAGTATCGATAATTTAGCCAAATGTCACATCTAGTAAGCTGCACACCCAAAATTCAAAACCAGGTACCCCAAATTCCAAAACCCATATTCTCAAAATCTGAGCTTCCAGTTCCCCCCTCCAGACCTTTTTCTTAAAATTTCAGCCTTAATGAATCCTATAAGAGATCTGTTGTTGACTGCACACTAACAGGCTACAATTTAGGTATATTTTTTATAAGTAAAGTATTAATTGCAAAAACTGACCATACTGAATTTTTAAATTTTTTTTTATACATTTGTTTTTTATTTGTTTTTTATTTATTTTTATTTTTGGCTGTGTTGGGTCTTTGCTGCTGTGTGCAGGCTTTCTCTAGTTGCAGCGAGCGGGGGCTACTCTCTGCTGTGGTGCGCAGGCTTCTCATTGTGGTGGCTTCTCTTGCTGCGGAGCACAGGCTCTAGGCACGCGGGCTTCAGTAGTTGTGGCACACAGCCTTAGTTGCTCTGCAGCATGTGAGATCTTCCCCGACCAGGGCTCGAACCCTTGCCCCCTGCATTGGCAGGTGGATTCTTAACCACTGCGCCACCAGGGAAGCCCTGAATTTTTAAATTATTAATGAAGGTTTTTTAAAGTCTGAAACACACTGTAATAATTTATAAATAAGAGAACCAACAATCAGAGACAAGGGCATTTTATTAAAAAATCACATGAAATAATACAAAAGCAGAAAGAATGAAGCAGTTAGTCTTACCATTATAAAAAGGCCACCATTTTGTTCAACTTCAGCAGTTTCCATCAGAAGTTCAATTGCCTTTTTGTTCCCAATTATCCTCACTACTCGGGCTATCAAATCTTTCTTTGGTTCCTGCAACCTGATGAGGAACAAATGAAGTAATATTAAACTTTTTATTTGTTGCAAAAAGTTGAGGAAATCTACCTTAGTCTCCAATTTAGTTCCTAGCTAGAATTAACTTCTTATTCTAATAACATTTGCTTTCCAAAATCCCCAATATTTTTTTTTTTTTTTTTTTTTTTCAAAATCCCCAATATTTAACCTTGGAATCACTGACATGGAAACATTCCTATCTTGGGTCACCCAAGGAGATCATAACCTCCAGGATCCACCTCAAGTCTCATAACTGGCATCTTCACTTTGCCTTATTGGATTATGGCATATTTCAAAAGAAACATGCACACATAGCAAGGGGAATGCAAGCCTAAAAGCAAAAGAAGATACAACCAGTCTACTCTCATCAAAACAAATAGCAAACATATACCATGCTTTCTAAAAGTTAGCTCTCCTAACTCTAGAGATGTCTAAAAGCTTTAAAATGGATTGGATTTTTCCCTCATGGGCTCCCTGCCTCAGAACAAGGAAATAGCTAATATTTACCAAAGGCTTATTATGGGATAAGCACAATCCTAAGAACTATACATGCATTATATCTCAGTTAATTCTCTCAACAACCTTATGAAGCAGATATTATTATTTTCATTTTACCACTGAGAGGTAAAAACACAGGGAGCCTAAGTAGGTAGCACTTCTGACATCAGAGCCCATACTCCATAGAGATGAAGGAGCATTAATATTACAGAAGTCTTACCAGTTCCCTAACCAGCCCTGGCTTCTTGTGTTTCTTCTCTGTTGTGGAAAGAGCAGTAGACTAGGAACAAAGGGGTTAGACTTTAGTTCCAGGTCTGACACTTATTAAATTTGTGACTTTGAGCAAGCCACACAACTACTGGGCCTCAGTTTCCTATTTGTAAAGTAAAGGCTTTGGTTTACAAAATCTCTAAGTTCCTTTCCAGAACTCAAATTCCAAACTCCCTCAGTATTTAAAAAAAATCCAGTATGAGTATTGACAGGCTTGCCTGGAAAGTAAACACTTGTTTTCCTACTAGCTATATTACTCTTGAACCTTACCTGTTTTCAGATTTGTGACACTGTTCACTAGTGATTTAGAGCTAATAAAAAAGTAAACAAAATTTCAACTTTTTATTTATTTATTGACCTCCCTGGGCGGCTTGCAGGATCTTAGTTCGCCGACCAGGGATCAAACCCGGGCCTATGGCAATGAAAGTGCCAAGTCCTAACCACTGTACTGCCAGGGAATTCCCAAAATTTTAACTTTTAGTATTTCTTGTTAAAAATACATGAAATGGGCTTCCCTGGTGGCGCAGTGGTTGAGAGTCCGTCTACCGATGCAGGGGACACGGGTTTGTGCCCCGGTCCAGGAAAATCCCACGTGCCACGGAGCAGCTGGGCCCGTGAGCCATGGCCGCTGAGCCTGCGCGTCCGGAGCCTGTGCTCTGCAGCGGGAGAGGCCACAGCAGTGAGAGGCCCGTGTACCGCCAAAAATAAATAAATAAATAAAAAATACATGAAATGTAAATTTACCGTACATCAAGCAACTCTACTCCTATTTATTCAAAAGAAATGAAAATCTGTGTCCAAAGATGTGTACGTGAAAGTTCATAACAGCATTATTCATAATTTCCCAAAAGGGTAACAGCCGATATGGATGTGTGCGTGCATATGCGTGTGCGTGTAAATAAACAAACTGTTGATTCCTGCTACAACATGGACGAATCTGAAAAACACTGCAGTAAGTGAAAATAGCCAGGCACAAGAGACCCCATACTGTGATTCCATTAACATGAAATTTCCAAAAATGCAAATTGATAGCAACAGAAAGTAGATTAGCAGTTACGTGGGAATAGGAACAGGAACTAACTTTAAATGGGCACATGGTATGAGGGATCTTATAGGGTGATGGCAATGTTTTAAAAGTGCTTTATGGTAATCGTTGTACAACTGATAAACTTACTAAAAAAATCAACACTTGAAATGGATGAATTTTACCACATGTATACCATGCCTCAATAAAATTGTAAAAAAAAAAAAATCATGAATGCTTGAAAGCACTCCAAAAAACCTACATGATTTAAAAGGATATGTTTTTACCTAAAGAGTTCTATAGCACTAAATGGAAAGAGTTGCTCAAAAGTTCACAAAAATCTGCAAAATTATTCTATCAGGTCTGCCCAAATTTAAGAACACCCAGCTATATTCATATAACCACATAAGCCTAGAGTTCATGCCTTGAATTTAAAAATTTCAAAAAGGAACACCATTGTCAGTGTATTTGGAATCTGTTATTTCTCATAAATGGAAGACAATTGGTCAAGTGCTCACTTGTAGACAAATTTAAATACTCACCTAAAAGAAATTTCATCAGCCACTTTCTCTTGAGAATCGTCCTCTGTGATCTCGTATCGGCCTTTATAGTTCATTTCTAGTCTGTCTCCTAGTCTGTCTTTGACAGGTCGTTTCCTTTTGAGATGGCCTTGCCCATTTTCCTCCTCCTTTGATCCCGTTTTTTTGCCACCATGCATATATTCTTCTAGCTCTTTGTCTAATTCTTTTGTATGCTCTTGGGATTCCCTCTTAAGTTTCTTAGCAAGCAAATAATTGTACGTCTCGGATTCTCTGCTTCTGTCAATAGTGCCCTCCATTCCCAAGATACCAAGTTCAGTGGCCACTGCATCTTGATTCTGTTCCTGCAGCACAGCACCCCATATGTTGTTAACCTTCTTCCCTCCAGCAATAGGCGGTTTCTGGCTGCTCTGGCCAAACTGCAAAGGCTCTGGTTTGGGAGGAGTGTTAAAACATTTTTGTCGTTTGCGCTTCCAGAGAGAGCTATCATCATCTGAATCCGAAAAACTCTCCTCACTTGAATCCACACTTTTAACAGTCCGATAATGTGATACTGGACCACACACTGTTGCAGTACTCTGGAAGGGCCTCACTGCACAGTCCCCACCTAGTGCTTTCTGCAAGTGAAAGAAAATACAATCAATTCCATAAAACACATTAACTCCACACATCATGTGCTTTTTTTTTTGCTGTACGCGGGCCTCTCACTGTTGTGGCCTCTCTCGTTGCGGAGCACAGGCTCCGGACGCGCAAGCTCAGCAGCCATGGCTGACGGGGGCCTAGCCGCTCCGCGGCACGTGGGATCTTCCCAAACCGGGGCACGAACCCGTGTCCCCTGCATCGACAGGCGGACTCTCAACCACTGCGCCACCAGGGAAGCCCCACCATGTGCTTTTTAAAAAATTATTTAGGGATTCAGCTGGACCATTTTGAAGGAGAAATGATCTTCAAAGATCTCTGAAACCAACTGAGGCCCTGCATTTCTAAAGGTCTACATGGAATTTCCTTTTTTTTTCCTTTTTTTTTGCCTGCGCCGTGCGTCTTACAGGATCCCTGTTCCCTGACCAGGGATCAAACCCGGGCGGGCAGTGAAAGCGCCAAATTCTAACCACTAGACCACCAGGGAACTCCCTGGAATTTCCATTTTAAAAGCCACAAATTCATATTTCTATATAGCTAATACAGCACTTAGTTCTAAGACCCCTTTTAAAAAATTTCCAAAGCTTTTAATTCTCACCTTTAGAAGATTTTCAATCTTTTAAGTTATTGTCAGAATGTTTGAAAATGACATACACGATGTTACTAGCAGTTAAAACAGAACTTGTCTTCTTCCTTTCCAAAGATGCCTGCCATGCATTTGATTACATCAACTGCCTTTATATGGTTTTGTGACTATGTTCCTTTTAGACTAGACAGTAAACTCCTATGTGTAAGAATCTCCGACAAATTACTTTTAAAACTGCAGAGTCCATGGCATTAAGTTTACCAAGTCATGGGTCAATCTATGTAAAACAAACTGAAAGAGACTGAAAAACAAAATATTTTGGTACCGATTTCCTAAGAAATTTCTATGCAAAAGGAATCACCTTTGCTTTTTCAACTAAACATTAAACAAAGTATTTGTTAAGTTCCTAATATGTGCTAGAAATGGGGGTGGGGTATTTTAAGTCTAGAAGGTAAGTCTTCCTATTCTGAAATAATAATGGCACTAACACTTGTCAGCCATTACTCAGGCTCCACTGAATCCTGACAGTCACCCTATTACTGTCGTACTATTATCATTCCTATTCTAAGATGGGGACACCAGGCTAAATGACCTGTCAGAGGTCACACAGTGGCGGCGCCAGGATTCGAACGCGGGTAGACTGGCACTAAAGCCTTCTCAAAAGAGCTTGCTACTCAGTAGGGCGGCCAAGACAAACGCCTACTTAGAAACCTGGGAAGCTAACACAAAACCCAGTGCCACATTATGGCATGACGAAGCTAGGTTCCAGGGGAATATGGAAGACGAGGCCTCTGAACAAGTGATGAACTTCATCCCTGGTCCTCACTCCCTTTCTGCTCAGCGTGCACATGAGCGCCACAGGCTGTTTGCGGGCAGAGGTCCCCAGGTTCTACATTTTCGGCAAAAAAATGCCCTTCCGAGACAACCTAGCGGCGCCGAAGTGGGGAAGCCCGTAGGTTTAGAAAACGAGGAGCGGGGCACTGGAGGCGGGAAAGAGGCAGCCGCAAGCCCGACTCCGGGAGACAGCCCGCCTCGCGGAATCCGCTTCGCAGCGAGACGCCGGGCTAGGTTCGTACGGCCTCCTATCCCCGCAACCTCCCTCGCTCCGCGCGCCGGGCCGCGGGACGCCCGCCCGCCCCTCACCCTCCCCGCCGCACCGGCTCGCGCGCCGGGCCCGGGGACGACCACCCCTCATCGCAGCCCGGGCTCCGCGCTCCGCGCTCCCGGCCCAGAGTCACCCGCCCCCCTCTCCGCACTCACCGGCACCTGCAGCGGCCTGTCGCTGGGTGCCACCGTCATGTCGGAATCCGAGTCAGAAAGCTGCCCATCTTCCATGTCGCCTGCCTCCTGCGCCATCTTCCCGCGGCGCGGTGCAGCGGGCCGAGAGGGCACTTCCGGCGGGGCGGCGGGCTGGTCCGGCTGGCTCTGACTGGTCGGGCGCCCCCGCGAGGGGGCTGCTCCCGCCCCGGCGGCCGGTGGACCCAGACGACTGGGTCGAGGCTCGCAGATGTTGCGTCACCATTGCAACCCGCTCGCTTAACGCTATTCTGGGAGAGTGAGTCCTCTGCTCCTGCAGCAATCTGGCGCGTTCCCTACCGACCTGTTTCCGGCAAACCTAAAGATGCGCATGGATGGCAGCCATGAGGGATTTCTCCCTCGGCCTCACAACCCTCGCCTGGATGCTCTGGGCAGGCCTTCGTGCTTCCATTCTTGCTCCTCTGCGATCCACCGTGCATGTAGCTTCCCGGGGAACCTTCCAGACGGGACGTGAGGTCACCGCCTTGCTCAGACTTTCCAGGGCTTTCCTCCGCACGATAAGGCTTGAGTTCTCAGCACTGCCAGCAGGGCTGCGGGTGTGTGCCTGTCTGGTGTCCCCCTCCGGCTCTCCAGCCACGCTGGCGCTGCTCACGTTGTTCCTCTGGCACCCTTTGTCCTTTCCCGGCCCAAGGGCTTTGCAGTTGCTGTTCCCTCTGCCTGGCTGACTCTCCAACACCCGACACCCCGTTGTTGCACAGGTTATGCTGTCTCATGATTCAGGATTCTGATTAAATGCCACCTTCTCAGAGAGGTCTTCTTCAACCACCCTCACTAAAACAGGGTCTCTCCTGTCACTCTCAAACCCTTTTTTTTCCCTCATGGCATCAATAGTCATATGTGTATTTTAAAAATTTTTTGTCTGAGCTCCCCACTAAAATGTCAGTTTTATTCGCTGTTGTTTCTACCTGCGAACATACATGACTTCTTGTATGTAAAAATGGTCAAGAAATATTTGATTTTTTTTTTTTTTTTTTTTTTTTTGCGTAAAGGGGATCTTGTTATTTGTACCTTTTCCTATTCCGCTATCAACTTTAAAAAAGAAAAAATATTGGGGTCCAGAGGCTGGGACTCTTTGCTTCCACTGCTGGAGGCTGGGTTCGATCCGTGGTCTGGAGATAAAAACCTGCAAGTCGCGAGGCGCGGCCAAAAAAAACAGTATAGAAGTTTATCTGGACACCTTTCTATACCAGAATATAAAGATCTAGCTCCTTCTTTTTAATGACTCCCTAGTTTTCCATTGCATGAAGGTAGCCTCATTTTTTAGTCTCTGATGGTGTGTTTTGCAATGAACGTGTCTTTTTACAAACTTGTTTTATTATTTCCTTAGGATATGTCTCTAGGCTGTATGGAAAAAAATGAATTTAGATTTTTGAAATGTGAATTTAATACCTATAAAGGAATTTAGAAGTCACCTGGTCCAATTTATTTTGACAACTGAACAGAGTTTACACAGCTAAGCTACTGAAGACCTGCGTCTTGATTCCAGGTCTCCTAATTCTTAGACAACTTTATTATTTTACCTTTTCTGCATAGAATTACAATCCCCCTACAACTGATTTTTGTGCGTGGTGTGAGGTAGGAGTACATTTTCATGTTACTATTAACATTTTACTATGTGGTATGGGAGGCAGCTAAATACCGTAGAATGCATACAATAGCCAGCCCCTCACACTAGAGACTTTCTCCAGTGTTTTCCACCAGAAGAGTTTTAGTTCTTACCTTTAGGCCTATGGTCCATTTTGACTTAATTCTTATTATCTAGCGGGAAGTAAAAGTCAAGGTTCCTTTTTTTGTGTGTGTGCCTGAATATCCAAATAATATAGCACTATTTGTTGAAAAGACTATTCTTTCTCCCTTGAATTTCTTTGACACCTTCATTGAAAATCGACTATATATATGAAGGTTTATTTTTGAGTACCCTATTCTGTTCCACTGATCTTTATGTCTATCTTTACACCAATGTGACACTTTCTTGATTACTGTAGCTTTATAACAATTGTAAAATTGTTATAATAATTGTTAAAATTAGGTAATGTAAATTTGTTCTTTTTTTCCCCAGAACTGTTTTGGCTATTCTAGATCCTTTGCCCTTCCATTTAAACTTTAGACTCTGCTTGCCAATTCTGGTATCTTGGTTGGGATTGCATTGAATCTACAGTTTAATTTGGACATTGGGGAGACTATCTTAGCCTGATGCCATTGAATGCAGGAATATACTGCTATTCAATAACTCTTCTTCTTCTAAATTCTGGGCTCCTAAACCACTAGATAGGTAGTATATACCCTGGGTGAGAATGCAGTGATTAGAGGATGTGAATGGTTGGTCCTTTCTGAGAATAATTTTCCCCATCAAGTAATAAGCCAGCATTTTAGTTGCAACATCATTTTTTGGTTAGCTTGATTAATATGAGCCTGCCCAGAGCAATAGTTAGTGTCATTCACTCATGCTCTGTTAAATCAGATTCTGAGTTTACAATAATGAAATTTTATGTGATTTCTCCACTTTACTGCTGCCTTGGGGCAAGCATGCATTATCAGATCAAATCCCTCCGCCTTCTGGCCAGCTATTGTTGAAGAACAAAGACAGCTAGTATTCATGAAGACTTCCCAAGCACAGGTCATTTGTACTTATGCTGTGACTCCAAAGTCTTTGTCATAACCACCCTATGATGCCTTTGATAAGTCATTTGAAAAGCAGAATTGGCCATTTGCTAACTTCTCCACTTTTCATAGAGAATTGGATCAAGGTGTCCTGAGTTTAGTCAGTACATTTAAATTTCTATAGGGCTTTGCAGTTTTTACATATACTTTCATGTACGATCCATTTAATTCTTTTTCAAGTGGGAAATATGCTTTCATATGATTCATTTAATTCTATCTCTTCGTGCTTTGCCCCATCAAAATTCATCGTTGGTGATTTTTCCTGACCTCTTATTGGCAGGCTAAGTGAGTTTTGAAAAAAGAAGGTAGAAGAGAGATGCAATCCCTATTTTCCATATAGGCAGTTGCTGGTGTCTATCATCCCAGAACTGGTTTAGAGAGACAGCCATGAACCTCTCTTCTTAGTGAAGAGAAGGAAGTTAACATTCCTTGAGAGCATTATGTGTTGCTTCTAAAATTTAGTGCATCTGTAAATGCCTTTTCATTTTTTGAATCAAATGGAGGGGAAGAGAATGGAAGGATGTGGTGTTAGGATACGTGTACAAAGAATCTTACTGGCAGCCCAGAAAGTGAGGAAAATTAAATTCTCCATTAAAATGTTTGGGAATTAAAATGAAGGAAATTAGCTCTTCAGTCCTAGGGGTGGATGGAAAACAGTAGCTGGGTTGTTGATAGAGGTTACCAATGCTGGACAGGGTATCCTTGCTTTCTACCGCAGAGGTGTGTTTATAGTTTCATTTTTTCGTTGATGTAAATGTATGTGAGCCTGGTAGGATGCTGGGAATTGGGGAGCCATGCAAGGATGAGTCAGAGATGGTCCTTGCCTTAATGGGGAAAAATATAACATTTTCAAGTGGAAGCATCATTCAGGTATCTCCAGCACTTAACTACAGTTTCTGATAGGTGCTTGATACATGCCGATTTCAACATGGTTTGTTGAAATCATTTGTGTCATAAGGATGGAACAGATAAAGCTCAAGCATGAATGCAGAGATGGAAGGAAAGGTTTTACAGGTAGAGAACAGCAAGGGCGAAGACACTGAGAGGAAAACACAAGCTTTGTATAGAAACATACAATGACTGTCTGGTTGCAGTGTGGAAGGCCACAAGGCAAGTCCACTTGGAATCACTGAGACACCTTATTAATTCAATTGATTTGAGAGTGTGTGTATATTTTTAACTCATGCCTAAATCATGCTGACTGAGATGGTGCTATTTCCCTTATATAGAGTAAGCCCAGTTATTGTGGAATTAGATGGAAGATGGGATGGTGGAGGGGTGGGGTTGGGGTGGAAAGAATATTGCAGGAAGAGGTGGGATGAATTGGGAGATTGGGATTGACATATATACACTAATATGTATAAAATGGATAGCTAATAAGAACCTGCTGTTAAAAAAAAAAAAGTAACCCCCCCCAAAAAAAAATTGCAGGAAGATAGAAGAAATGGAGAATAAAGGAAATTGATCAAAACTGTCTTTGTTCTTCAAAAGCAAGAATATGCCCAGGCAGGATATTTAAAGGGAAATGCCACAATTTAATATTTTTCATTCTTTAGAAAACTCTAATTTATAATTTAACAAAGTGGCGAAAACAAAAAATCCTCTTTCCTCCACCAAAAACCCTCCTCCTTTGGCTACTCCAGGAAACAGCAGTCACCATCACTTTGGGAACTGGTTAGAAATACTGACTCTCAACTTACCTCAACATAATAAAGGCCATATATGACAAACCCACAGCCAACATCGTTCTCAATGGTGAAAAACTGAAACCATTTCCACTAAGATCAGGAACAAGAAAAAGTTGCCCACTCTCACCACTATTATTCAACATACTTCTGGAAGTTTTAGCCACAGCAATCAGAGAAGAAAAAGAAATGAATCCAAATCAGAAGAGAAGAAGTAAAGCTGTCACTGTTTGCAGATGACATGATACTATACATAGAGAATCCTAAAGATGCTACCAGAAAACTACTAGAGCTAATCAATGAATTTGGTAAAGTAGCAGGATACAAAATTAATGCACAGAAACCTCTTGCATTCCTATACACTAATGATGAAAAATCTGAAAGAGAAATTAAGGAAACTCTCCCATTTACCATTGCAACAAAAAGAATAAAATACCTGGGAATAAACCTAC